>NC_134404.1:164749615-165052949 GCF_038048845.1 Mixophyes fleayi | reverse complement strand
AAGGCAGATATAACAATTTGCTAATGTGACTGAATGATATGATGAAAATACATTCTGGTACTCCTGATTTGAAGGATGCACATCAGCTTGTGGTTTCCACATATGTGAAATGACTTATCTCCAAGAAGGAAGAAACTAAAGCAGATTAAAGTCAGTTCAGAAACAGAAATTCTTGTAAATATTATTAAATATTTGTAAATTTACAGAAGAGCTTAAGTAGACTGAGAAATAATGAGACTGAGGATAGTAGCTCGTAAGGCTCTGTGAATACAGCCTAGTAATAGACAAAGAAATACTTAACCCCACAGACAGGGTCAGAGACAGACTTCTTTTTCTAGAGTCATGTGTCTTAGAACCTGCTTCTATTGAGGACACAAAGGATATGTTCGTAATCGGAGACCCAAACGTATGTATGAAATACTCTCATGTCTCCTTCTCCTACTGAGCTTTACAGGAGAGGGGATGATGTGAGTAAAATGCAGAGATTATCTCAAGGTATGGCAAATAAAGTAATAGGTGGTGAAGGTTTAGATGATTGATTTCCCATCACCATCTTTTCTGCAATTTAACCTCTGATGCATCAACTGAACCTATTTTGATATGCACAATAACAGGAAAAGTTGTGGATTATGGGGCTACTTACTCACTCTGTTAAACATGAACAGTTTTCTAATTCACCACAAAAGAATTGGTTAACACGGTTGGTGTTTCAGGACAGCAAAAGCATTTCTGTGCAACAGCTTTTCATCCTGTTGTATACCAAATTTACTAGTTTGCTTGGCAGGTAGCTCTTATGCTATCTAGGTGCCTCAATCTACAGTACCCCAATTGACTTCATTAGCAAATTCTTGAAATGGAGTCTCATCTTACTATGGTTTTTATATTTTAAGGCTTATAAACACACTGAGAATGTTTTTCTCTTTGCAGAAGATGAGAAAATGGCCCTAGCAGATATTCCATGGTACCAAACAAACTTTGTCCACAATTACGTCAGTGTTTACTGGGGCCAGAAGCGGTGTAAGGTATTGCATAATATATTGTAGCAAAGGGTGGTAACACCTATCTCTAGTGGAGTCTGAAGTCCGGACAGGGTGTGTAACTAAAATCTACCCAGTAACAATAAAGGTATACAAAACCGTGTAAATGCATTAATTGTTGTTCAGATTCTTGTTAGAATGCTGCACCCATGCTTGCATCCTTAATAAAGTAGCTCACATTTGGATCTTAGGCTTATGATTTTTTTCTTTATAGTGCTTGGTAAAATTCCTACATATAACAGCTTGGTGTCATGACACGGATTCACAGACAGTGCCCTCTCTCTCTCTCAAAGAAAGATGACAATTCCTAATCGGAGGACAAGAATGGACTGCAGTCACAATTAAATGGTGAGCTTTATTATCTTTTATTCCACTTCCTGTCTTAGGAGATACAGTTTTGTTGACTTTGAGATGTTTTACCTTAGTTGAAGATTAAGCCGATTTCTCCAGGTAAGATCCAAGTGTTCTTATTTTATTAGTGTACTACAGCAGATATTTGTATTAATCTTTGATCTATTTCAGTCTATCTTGGTGATTTAATAATTTTGTTGAAACACCTATTCATCATCATCAACAATTATTTATATAGCGTCAGCAAATTCCGTAGCGCTTTACAATTGGGAACAAACATTAATAAGACAATACTGGTAATACATACAGACAGAGAGGTAAGAAGAGAACCCTGCTCGCAAGCTTACAATCTATAGGACAATGGGAGTTTGAAACACAAGGGCATGTGCTACATCATATTGCACAATGGACCAGCTAGAATGCAAAGGTAAAGTATTGAGTGGGCTGTGTGTGTTGAAATGTTGGTCAGAGGGTTGTTGTCTTGCATTAGCAGTGTAGAGGATGTAATAGGGTAATCTAGGGAAATTAAGATGGTGGTTGAGGAATATCATAACCTATTGAATGAAAATGTGACAAGAAAGGAGTTTAGTTGTAGTGAGACAAAGAAAAGATGATTTATATACTTACGTTAAATCCGTTTCTCTGATTCCGTCTGGGGGACACTGCTTACCATGGGGTTGTGGAGGGGAGCATGGGAGTTGGCACCTAGCTAGTTAATTTCTAGCACTGCTGACAGACCCCTCCCCTCTATAACTCCCCCCCTGCCTCTTCCTCCTCAGTTAATTTAAAAAGCCCCAAGGATAAAAGGTCAATCAAACAAGAGTACACAGAGGAAAAGCAGAAGGGAGGGATCGCAGTGTCCCCCAGACGGAATCAGAGAAACGGATTTAACGTAAGTATATAAATCCTCTTTTCTCTTTCATCCAACTGCGGGACACTGCTTACCATGGGGACGCTCTAAAGCGGCCCCCAAGGGTGGGACCGCTCTGAAAACCCCGCTCGTAGAGCACTACGAGCGAAATCTGCATCCGCAGATGCGAATACATTAAATTGATAGGATTTGGTAAATGTGTGGACAGAAGACCAGGTTGCTGCCCTGCAAAGCTGGTCAGCAGAAGTCCCATTTCTTGCTGCCCATGACGCCCCTACCGATCTGGTGGAATGGGCCGTAAGTCTCTCCGGCACAGGTAGGTTAGCTGTTATGTAAGCCTGCCTAATAGTTGCCGTAATCCATCTTGCAATGGACTGTTTAGAGGCTGGCCAGCCTCTTTTGTTAGAATCATATAGGACAAGCAGAGAATCGGTTCATCTAATTTGAGATGTTCTTTTGACATAAATACGGAGAGCCCTGACCCTCCTCCGCGGACTTTAAAATGGCCGCCGGCATTCTTTTCATTCCGATAACCGGCACTCCATGCCCGCAGTGGTGCCGGTTATCGGTGAGGCCCCAAGAGTGACAGCGGTCCGGAAAGACCGCTTGTCACTCTGTATTCAAGCACCCTATTTGCTCTGCCAGTGAGAGCCTCTGGCTCTCAGCTGACAGAGTAGCGCCTGCGCTGCTGTTCTGGGAGTGTGCTCTCTATAATAGAACACGCTCCCAAGTCTGCCCAAGATATTCTCCTAAAAAAAAAGAAAATAAATTTTAGCAGCAACTAAAACAGTGCCTAACTCCATGGCACCTAGAAAAAACTGAGGAGGAAGAGGCAGGGGGGGGGGGAGTTATAGAGGGGAGGGGTCTGTCAGCAGTGCTAGAAATTAACTAGCTAGGTGCCAACTCCCATGCTCCCCTCCACAACCCCATGGTAAGCAGTGTCCCCCAGATGGATGAAAGAGAAATAACTTTCTCCCACTCTATGAGGGGCCAATGAGTGACCTTAACTAAGGAATTTTATCATCTACTGTCAGTATCACCCACAGACCCAGATAGTAGAGCATGCACACGTGTGGTTGTGTAATAGCGAGAAGAAAACCCTCTGCACACAGTATCAATGTTCTGCTAGTGTAGAGGATAATTGGCTTACCTTCTGCCAGTGTGCGAAGAACCCCTGTGATCAGTTGGTGCTTAAACATACTTGAGGGTCACAAATGGAGGCAAGCCAAGCGTTGATGGAATGAAACTTCCAGAGGGGACACCAGAGACAATAAAAGTACATAAAGTATGGCTTCAATTCTGAGATGTTTGCATAAATTGAACAAAAAGAATCAAGACCATGTTACCTTTCCTACATTTGGTATCGTCTGCACATTTTGGAACAATTACAGACTGTGTTAGGTAAAAATGTAAATGAGTGCAAAGCCTATACTAGTTAGAATCAGGAAGCCCATAGTCTCTTTCCTTCCCCATATGTAGCACAAATTACGGTTATGGGAGAGGTTATTATCTGAGTATGTGTGATTGCTTTGAGATTTCCCAAAAGATGGAATCCACAAGGCAGAGGCTATGTTGGTGAGCTCTACTGTAATATTACATTAGCCCACTGCCCTGCTATCTCCTCTTTACTATGCAAAGTTCCCTGTACACACTAAGAGAAACTGACAGCAGCTCAGCGCTTGCCTGCAGTCAGCCAGGGACTCTGCTCCCACTCTCTGAACTTTGTTGCAGTGTGTAACTATCCACTCTTCTTGTTGTTAGTGTGTGTTTTGGATGCTCACGCCCCGCATCTCATTTCCTCTTTTCGCCCACTGAATACTGATGAGTAGATTATATGATCGGTGTCTTCAGGCTGTCAGTGCGGATCACGTCTGTGCAAGCGACCCAGATTCTAAGTAACTAGCGAGAGGAAACTTGGGGGAGAAGCGGAGCAGCCATCTGGTACCGTGATGTACAAAAAGTGGCCCCGTGGAACTGAAGGGATCTTGCAGACAAGCGTGCTATATTCTGAATCTGATACACTTAAGCAGTTTTAGTGTGGTTTTATGGTATCTATCACTAATTGTATGGTGTAAGGTTAATTACAGTAAAAAGGTAATATACTATCGCTAGTTTTCCACGTTTGTTTCCTTTGGCATATGATGGTGGGATCCTGGATGGCCCTTTAAGTGAAGGAGTAAGAATCCAATCTGATACGCTAGGCGACAACAAACCATTTGGTTTGAGGACCATAATTCTCTGATACACCTGATTACAAGAAATTATCTGGTATGCAGTATTACTATTGTAGTATAGGATAGTATACCTATACTACTACACTATGAGGCGCCCTGTTTTGTCCATTTTCTAGATCTGTTTACAGGATTTACCACCTGTTTATCGAATTGTGGCTGCCGCTTGAAAACAACAGCGAGTTTATGAAAGCTGGAACCCTAAAATTGGTCTATTGGACTTGAACTCGAAGAAGCGCCACTTTGTTAGTAATATACTTGTCACTCACCGGACTGTGAGTGCTTCTTCTCATGTATTTAGGAACCGTGGCCGTCCGCCATCCTGAGGGTCTGCGCATGTGCAGCCCTTTCAAGCCTTCAGTATCTGTTGCTTTTCATTAATTGGCTGATCAGGCAACACTCCCTATTTAAAGCACCTGTGGTTAATACCTCGTGGCCTGATCTTGGAGTCTCATTCCCATGAGCCTCTGAAGGTGTTCCTGTGTTTCCTCGTGTATTCAGCTCCTGCTGTTTCCTGTTATTTCTATTGTGGTTTCCAGACCACTTCAACTCTCCTGTGTTCATCGTGTCTGCACCAGCTGATTCCTATCCGCTGCCTTCGTTGTTTCTACAGAGTTCCTACTCACTTCAACTCTCCCGTGTTCATCGTGTCTGCCCAGCTGATTCCTATCCGCTGCCTCCGTTGTTTCTACAGAGTTCCTACTCACTTCAACTCTCCCGTGTTCATCGTGTCTGCAGCCAGCTGATTCCTATCCGCTGCCTCTGTGGCTTCTACAGAGTTCCAGCTCATCTCAACTCTCCTGTGTTCATCGGGTCAGCGCTCCGCTGCTTCCATCTCTGCTACTGGAGTTCAGACCACCTCAACTCTCCCGTGTTCTTCATGTTCCAGTTCCATTTACTACTGCTTCCAGAGTATTGCCTCGTTCATGCTGGTTTACCTGCCGTGCGCTGCACCAACTTGATTACCGCTTCCACCTTCCAGTGGTCTCTCCTCCTGCCGGCCTTCAGCCGTTCAGGTATCCCTGCACGTCTCTCTGACAGCCTGCTCTCCTGAACCGCGGTATGCATACTTCTCATTGACTTTGCTTGTGTATTGCATATCTAGCTGGACTGAGTTGTGTTCTCCTCCGGAGTCCTCTATCCACTGAGACTATCGCTACCATTGACTTTGTTTCCTATTTGCCTGGATTGTTATTGTGACTTTGTATACTTTAGCAGTGCTGCTCTGTTATCATTGTATTGTGATATCATCGTGGGATCAAGTTCTGTGTGCCCGTGTATACTCTGCATAGCATTTATCTCCTCGTGACCTCCTAACATATATATTGCAGTGGTACAACTTGCTATATGCAGACCACTGATTCCTGTTCCCTGTGACACCAGTTTCAAGTATCCTCTCACATAGCAGTGGTACAATTTGTTATACGCAGACCACTGACTTCCCTGTTATCTACCTTCACCTGGATTCCATTCCTTCACCTAGACAGCGGTACAACTTGCTATACGCAGACCGCTGACTCTCACTACCTCCTCGCTACCTCTGGACATTCCTCCTCACTATAGCAGTGGTACAACTTGCTATACGCAGACCACTGACTTGCCTCACGTTCCCTTGTCCATCTGGTTCCTCGTGTATAGTCATATACTCATTACCAGTGCTGCTAGTCATAGACTTTCCCTGAGCATTCTCTCACCATCTGCTGTTTCTCCTGTTCCGTTGTCACCCTGCTACCAGAGTACCTATTACCATCTATATTACTCTGGTAAGCCATCATCTGGTGATTTCCTGGGTAAAGACTCCTAGTGCCTGTGACAATACTAGTTTGTACTAATATATATATATATATATATATATATATATATATATATATATATATATACACACACACACATATATATATATATATACACACATATATATATATACATATATGTATACACATATACATATATATACATATACATATATGTATACATATACATATATATACATATATGTATACATATATATACATATATGTATACATATACATACATATATGTATACATATACATATATATACATACATATATGTAGATATATATATATATATATAGATATATATATATATATATATACACATATATACACATATATTTATTTATTTATTGTGAGAGAGTACAGCATTCACAGGAATCCGACACAGGTATGCTGAACCATTTAACGGGTTATTGGCAGTTCTCAGGATGGTAAACAGTTCAAATGCTGGTTCAGCAATCATTTCAGGAACAGTACACAAAAATCCCCACCACCTACCCTGGCTAGACATTACTTCCCTGTCTGCAAGCCGGCCACTTACTGGCATCGGTGGTCCCACCCACACATACAGAGAGTGTATTTCTCCTCCACCCCAAGCACTACAACAAATCACAGCAAACCAATCACACCCATGTGGACACAACTAGTCTGCAGCAGGAGGGAGAGAGAGGAGAGGAGAGGAGAGAAGGGGAGTGGGGGGTAGGAGAGGGGGGGGGAGAGGGGGGATATTGATAGATAGATATAGCTATATGTCCTCCACTGGTGGAGCAGTGCCTCATTTTCACCAAGCCCATTTGATTACTGCTAAAAACAAAGGTCATTACTCTGTTCTAATTCTCCTGGATTTCTCTGCTACGTTCAACACTTTTAACTACTCTCTTCTCATACAAATGCTACAATCCCTAGGTCTTCATATCCTGGTTTTCATCCTACCTATTGATTCACTCTTTCAGTGTTAATTTCTCTGGATCTACCTCCACTTTGCTACCTTTATCGGTAGGAGTCCCCCAATTCTCTGTACTTGATCCTCTGCTGTATTCTATCTTTACCACTTCTCCTTGAAGACTAATAAGCTCCTTTGGATTCAAGTATAATTTCTATGCGGGCGATACCCAATTTTAGCGGTCCCCTCCTCTTCTCTAGCCTTCTGTGTTGTCCCGCGTTACCGACTGTCTTTCTGCCGTTTCATCTCGGATGTCCTCTCGCCAACTCAAACTCGATCTTTCAAAAACAGAATAATATTCCCACCCAACAATAAAAGCCTCCTGCCTGACATTTCTTTTTCTGTTGACATGACCATAAATTCTATCCCGCAAGCTCGGTGCCTAGGTGTCAACCTTGACTCGCAACTAACCTTTGTACCCCACATCGACTCTATATCCAAATCATTTAACATACATCTAAAAAATATTTCCAGAATACGCACAGATCTTACACAAGACTGCAAAAACTCTAAATCCTACACTCAACATCTCTTGCACAGACTACTGCAATGCCCTCCTTACCAGTCTTCCCCAAAACAGACTCTTACCCCTACAATCTATTCTGCATGCAACAGCTAGATTGATTTTCCTTGCAAATCATTTTTCCTCTGCTGAATCACTCTGTCAGTCATTTGTTGCCTATTTTTTACAGAAATATAAATACTTCTACTAAGCTACAAGGCCATCAACAAAACTGCACCAACACACATCTCCACACTTGTCTCAAAATACCTCCCAACTCGACAACTCCGCTCTGCACAAAATCTGCGTCTCTGACCAACATTCTTTTGTGACTGGATCACATAGCATATGAATCACTTTTGATCCTTTGCAATCTGGCTGGACCAATATGCAGTAGGTAGATTTAACCTTATGTATCTGACTCCCGCTGACCTGTAGATTGTAAGCTTGCGAGTAGGGCCATCTTATCGCTTTGTCTGTATTGTCCAGTATTGTTTATTACTGTTTATCCCCAATTATAAAGTGCTACGGAACTTGCTAGCGCAACATTAATAGATGTTGATGATGATACCGGCTACTTCCTACACCACAGCCTGCAATCATCTCAGCTTTGAACCCAAACTGCTCTCACGGCTTCCTTCTTGAACCATTATTGAATTTGGACCTCATTGTGGAAATTGTCAGAACACCACATAAGATTCTACACTACACTTGAGTTCTCTCATAAGTCTATCACTCACTGCACTATACACTACCATAATTTCCAATATACATATCGCTAGATTCCCATTCTGAAATAAGCCTGCATGCGCGCCCCTCCAGCATTCAAAGGGGCTGTACAGAGGATGAAAGGAGAGCACAGTGCACTCACTCCGTGGGGTCACCTGCTGATCACTGCAGGTATAGACTATATTTAATTGCAATGAAAAGCCAAAAACGATACCTGGTCTGAATATATTGAAGATTTCTTTAAGAGTTGCCAATCTCAATCAATACTGCCAAAATTAAAAAAGGTTTTACAACGATATCTAGTGACTATCAGTCAATGTGGTTTTATACATAGGCAGTAATAAAGCAGTCCTGCGCCAAAAACAAGATCTTAGGTATTATTGTTATTATTATTTTTTTTTTAAGGTGACTTTGTGAAGGAGAAACCATATATATCAAACTCTGACAGAGTGAAAAATTATATATGGAGTGCAGGTCAGAGTTGGATAACAGCTTTTGGTGGCCTGGGGTACTTAAGACAGGGTGGATCTTGTGTTCTAAAATTAAGGGCATAATAGTGTCATCATTCTTGAAAAAGAGAGAGAAAAACTTTTATTATTATCCTAATATCTCACTCTTTGCACCCTCCATACCTCTGCCATTACAGCCCCCTCCACATAGCCATCACTACAGCCCCCACCACCTATAGCTTTCATTACAGCCCACAACCTATAGCATGTTACTTGCCTTTAGTTATGGAGACCGCCAGCCTGTGAATATACTTCCTATCAGAGCACTGTATTGTAGGGCTACCTGACATCATTAGAGTGGACCAGTGGATGCAGCTTATTTAGATTTCAGCAATGTACTTGATACTGTATCACACAATAATTTCAGAGATCCTTGAATTTGGCTCAAGGATAGAAAACATAATGCAGTATTCAATGGTGTCAGGAATCAATCCTGGGTCCTGTTTTAGTTAATGCATTCAACAATGAAATTGTAGAAACATTAAAATATACTTTAAAAAAAATGTATTTCTGGAAGAAGGAAGCATACTTTGAAATTGTAAGGGGAAGACTGTAAGGTAACATAAGGAAGAGTGTGAGAGTGTAATAAAAGTTTCCCAGCAGTAGTGGTACAATAAAATAATCCAAGAATGCATGGGGCAAGTATATTGCTATTAAGATGTTGAAAATACTAATAAAAACTTCCCATAAAAATAATAAAAAAAAGACAAAAAATAAAGACAGACTAGATTGACCTGTATAATTATTAAACTGAAATGCTTAAAAGCCACTTGAAATGGTGTTTAATTTAGGCTTATAACGCAAAGCCAATGCATGCAGCATGTAAAAATAAAACGCATTCTGTTCTATGTGTTCTTTCCTGTTTGCGTTGTGCCTGTTTGCATTTTCGTTGTAACATGCTATTTTGAATGCTGTTTGTTACATTTTAGTGTGTTCAAAGCATGTCACCGCACCAATGTCTATTAATATCTGCAGGAGTGCACTATCACTTCACTTCAATGTTGTTGTGAGCTACATGTAGAAACTATATTGAAATGCATTCAATATGGAAAAGAATGAGCCATTCAATATAAACTGAGGTGCAGAGTATTGTTGATTATTTTGTTCCCTCACATAAATAGAGATTAAATTAATTTCTAATAATGTAAGATCAAAGCAGTGAGTCCCCAGGACTACCCTTCACTGCCAATCAAATCCAAGCTAAAGTGGGAAATATTCTGGTGATTGGCTGAGCAGCTAAATGGAGTCCTTGTTTTTATGTTCAATGGATTAATATAGAATATATATATATTTATTAGATCTTCTTTTTATTCCAAAGGGTAATCTATCTTGGATTTGTCTTTGCATTTCAAATTAAGAAGAGTGTCTCCGCTCCATGTATCTGTCAGTGTCCCTTTAAGGCTATATTGTCTGCTTTTCTATATTTATATCTCTTCGCTTGGTGAGCTAATACGCTCTTTTGACCTTCACTACCGTCTGTGTGCTGAGCAATTCACAAATTTACCTCTCCTCCTCTGATCTCTCTCCTTCTCATTTAGCCTGTGTGTCTAACTTCCTCTTGGTCATTTCAGTTTGGATCTATCACTACTTAAAGCTCAAAATGTCCAAAATAGTCTTCCATCCTTCCAGTATCAGTGCTCACCCTCTAGTCTCTCTCACTGTTGACAACATCAAGTTCTACCCAGTCACGAATACATAATGCCTTGATGTCATGCTGAAAACTGGATATTTATGTAAAAGATTCCAGTGTTTGTTAACAATTTCTTCTAAATCTTTATATTGTTGCCGGTATTGTGTGGTGATCGCTAGTTCTATTTTATTTCGTTCTTGATCTTCCGTTAGTATCTTTCTTATTTCTGAGTGGATCTTGTCTCCCTATTCCCATAGACAAGATCTACTCTAAACTCTAAGGAGCCATTCACAGCTTGAGATCTTATGTAGACAAAGACAACACATGAAGGCAGCCTATACAGGTATAAAGAAATATGAACTTCAAAGAAAATGCCTTCATATTTCATATTTTGGGTAATCCATGTGCCACTCCATACTGAAGGGCAAAGACCACACCAGGGTTGTGAATTATAGGTACTAGCAGTACCAGGAAACTGCTGTATCTTAAAAGATAAGTCATACTGCTATAATTCCAACATGTTTGATATTTAAATGTACGGTAGATTATGACCGTTTTTTGGGAAAGGTAGTTATGTTTCTGGGATATATCCAAGAAAAGTTAAGACAGGTCAAAACTTAGCAATAGTTTCGACCAAACCCTAGGCGACACCAAAGGGACATTTCCACACCCACATTAGCATCCACACTGCCCCTGTGAATGCAGTCCCATTTTATTTTGCTTAAAAACCTGTGCTGTGAAGGGATAATCTTTCAGTCTATTGAGAAATCAATCCATCTTTAAGCCAATTTCCCATGGCACAAATTATACCAACTTGTCAGCAAGTTATACTCTGAATTTTACCCCTTTATTTTACCTATTTTGCAACTTTTTATTTGTATGTCAATTGTTTATTATTATTTTTTATATGTAACCTGTAAACACTGTATTTTTTGTATATTAAATCTAAAATTTAATTTGTGATGTCCTTATTGCTCTAAACAAATTCACTGCCTGTATAGAAGAGATAGATTGCTTGACCATGCTAGGACCTTTAAATGTTGAGGGGTGAATTGAGAATACATCTGTATACCAAGCAGAGTGTGTGCTTGCATGTACATTTGTGTCATGGAGGGGTTAAGTGTTAACTCTTTGATTGCTGGTGTGTGCCTTGCTAACTGTGTGTAACAAGAAGGGCTCATTGTGTGCCAGTGTGATATAGTATATTGGGGTCCTATTGCCTTTATTCAATAGGTGGTGGCAAACCGAAGTGGGTGTGGTTGTGTGAGCGCTGTTCGGGGACAACTCAACAAATCTGTAACCCATGCAATAGGTGAGAGATTGAGTGCTGGAATTGGGAGTATCCCCATAAAGTAACACTTCCAAGTCACAAGTACACAGACTGCGGCTTATGACTGGTAAAGGCAGTTAGGAAAGGTTTCCTGACAAAATAGAGGTGATATCTTGTTTGACTGTGTGAATATAGGATAAGATATTAACTCGGGGAGTAGCTAGAGGGGACTATTCGTGACAATGATGTTGATATATACAAGTAAAAGATTATATAGACTACACACCTTATCCGCAAGTGACATGGCTTTTGTCAAGTGTAGTCCATATAGCCTGCCTAATTGTGTGTTCTGTGTTTAAGGCAAGTTCCAGGCACATTCAAAGCATTCAGGATCAAAAGCAGCTGGATTATATGCATTGCACAACAATCGGGAAACATAACTTTGGAGCTTAAATACTGAGCAGTTTCCAGGGTTGCTTGTTGGGATAACTAGGATTTCACACACAGCGGTCCACTAGAGTCCCCTCAGTATTATCCAAATGCTAGTAGACCTCTATGTTAATCATAGCTTTACCACCATTACCCCATGTGTACTGTAAGGTAAATAAAAGTAATCAGCAAGTCATCCATAAAGAGTGGGATGTAAAGAGCAGCACATCTGCATATACACAATTGCTCACATTTTTACAGATCTTAGGTTCACAATCCTTCTGTTAATTCAATGTGCAGCATCATTGTAGTTTTGAAGACCGTATTAAAAAGGTACATGCATTGCAGGTAAGGTTTACAGGCCTCCAGAGCTATAGTTGTAAGACTTTACAATCTTAATTAAAAATTATTCCCATTCATATTAATTTGTCCTACTTCCCTGTTTTAAAAACCATGTGTGACATATTTAGTAGTCATAAATAGCTTTTCTTTAATAAGACAGGGACAAATGCATTTACATTCAGGCTCAAATTGTTTCTTTTATGAAAAAACTTGATTTTGTATAAGGCAACAATTAGGTGTCTTGTGTTTTTTTAATTCCTTACTTACTTGCAACTTTATCATATACAAAATCAAACAATGCCCTACAATCACCAGTTAACAGTAATAGCTACCATTGTTGGCGTTTTCCTGTCTTATTTTTAAATTAATAGATTTTATCAATCCTTTTGACACGCTAAACCAACCGCCAGCACCACGTCATCTGTAAACATCAGCAGTATTGCAACACCCAGAGTAAAAAGCTTGATGTAAGCACACTTGTACACAGTATACATACCTGCTCCATCTGAAGAGAGGGTACCGGAGATCCAGGGAACATTGGATTACATTTGCTTGAGTGCATGTAACCAACAAACACAAATCTTCCACTGTCTCTATTCCTTCCAACCACACCACACTACCAGAATTTGCACATAAATGCTAGAAGCAAATGGCTGCTTTAATAGTGGTGGCTGAAATTTGCTTCTTCCTTACAATTTCCATACAAACTTTCCTCAACAGCTACAATTATTTATTCCACGATCTTATGTATCAAGTGTTCACTACATTCTGTTCCATGTCATTTGATGTCATTTTTTGTATCCGGATTTAATGTACAGCGTTGCATAATGTGTTATATATAACACATCACAATAAAAATAAAATATGCAAATATTTATATTGGTGACCATTTCGGTCTATTAAGTCTAATTCCAGAGAAATAAAAAATCCACAAATGATGAGCACATTTCCTTTACCATACTGCATTTACATTTAATATAGTTAAGCATGTCATATCTCATACAGTGCTGATAGCTTCAAATGTTTCATATGCAATATTGCTTAACAATGTTTTAATGAATGTGGAAGTACAAGTAAATAAAATTGCATCTTTCAATCATTACCTTTCAAAGATGAAGCGTGTTTTACAGCCATCCTTCCTATTAAACATTCTTTCAGCATTGACTCATAGTTGACCCAACGATGAACCTGTGCACATAAAACTAATTATTTTACATTTGAATATTAAATCTGTAAAAATTTAATTCAGACACTAACATAGACAACAAAGTTTTTACTAGTCAGCGTTGGAAATTTTTAGAGCAATGTGACCAATGCATTGTACAGCTGATAGCAATAGCAGAGATAAAATAGAAACCTATCCAAAACCTGTAACACTTTATCCCCTGTAATTTATCTCCAGCATGCCAATTAAAATATTTTCCAGTACAGAAAATGAATATGCTTGATGTTAATTATCTCATACATTATGAAACTTTATATTGCTCTGTCACTATGGCAGCAGAATCAAGATGGTAAAAGGCAGCCAAAGGAAGTTTCTGGGACCTACAGGTGATTTCTTACTTGGGGAGAGGGGATGGGGGTGACTGTGAAGATACTGTGTTTTCTAGCCCAATTCTACCCATTTCACGCTGGCTGGCCACCCACGGGTGCCTTACTCTGCCAGGGAGGCCTACGATATTTTGCGATAAACGAGGGACAGGCTGGTTAAGGTGTTTTCAAACTCGTTTCGTCATAGGGGCATTGCTGCATGATGGCATGGGAGGTTATACTGGGGTCTGTTCTTGCTGTGATGAGCATTACTGCATAATAGTACCAGGGCATATTTTCAGTCAGGGGACTTAATGATACTTGTATCAAGGGTAACACTGTCATGAGTTTAAAAAAAAACATAAATAAAATGTGGCCTCTAGTTACCTGATCAAAGAGTTGGGTGCCATCAGCTCCTGCTGCTTTCATCAGCTCCTCTTCACCACCAGGATGGTATTCCATGTAAGGGGTTACATTATACACCAGTCCTGTAACAGCCAGAATGCATGTTTGTGAAACATACAATCTTATTTCTGTCGCTTACTTTAAAGGATATTTCACCTTCTCATTTTATTTCTTTTTAAGACAGCATAGCATTATCTAGTGAATGAATTGGATTATAATTGTCTAAGTTAAATATGTGTCTACCACAACAGTCACGTGTAAATTTATCAAGCTGCAGGTTTGAAAAAATTGGGGATGTTGCCTACGCAACCAATCAGATTCTAGTTATCATTTATTTAGTACATTCTACAAAATGACAGCTAGAATCTGACTGGTTGCTAGAATAACAGTTAGAATCTCCACTTTTTCAAACCCGCAGCTTGATGAATTTATTACCCCACAGAGATTTTTTTATTTTTTTTTAAACACTTTTTTATTAGAGACATCTTATACAGGATAAGCATTACAAAATCTTGAGAGGTACAACAGTAACAGTGTAAACATTTTTAGACATAGCGACATGCAAAACACTCTTTCACAGTTCTTTTGCATTTGGAAGTTGACTGTGTATCTATCGGATGCTAAGAAGATGTCATTTTTAATACTTTAAACTATATGGTAAGGTGGGGGATAAGGTATTATAAAGAAGAAAAGGAAGGAGGAGGGTATGTGGGGAGGGGTGGGGGATTGGAGATTCACGCATCAAGCGGAAAAGGATTAAACTTGCCTAGCGGTTCCGTTCCACGCTCTACTTCTTTTAGAACTGAAGTAAAGGTTGATTATGATATGCAGCCTATGAGGACCAAACTTTATAGAAAGACACGGAGAAGCCCCTCAGGACACTGATAATGGGTTCCATCTGGTATGTATGCCAGATCCGACAACAGACCATTTGAAGTGTTGGTTGCAAGGGGTTTTTCCAAGAAGCAGCTGTTTGACATGTAGCCGCACTTATTATATGTCGGAAGAGTTTGCGGGCAGATTTAGTGAGGTCTGGGAGAGGTAGTGGTAGTAGGACATGCTCAGGATTAGGAGGAATGGGGGCATCAATGATAGCTGAAGCTAGTGTGAGGACTCCTGTGCAGTATGGGCGTATCCTGGGACAGTCCCACCAGATACGTATATAGGTTCCTGTTTGACCACAGTTTCCCCAGCTGGCAGCACTTGTCTGCGGATATATAGCTTGCAATCTGGAAGGAACATAGTACCATCTATGAAGCAGTTTGTTAGCATTTTCTGTGATGCGGACATTTATAGAGCAGCGTGCTGTCCATTCATAAATATCCGACCATTCCTCCTGGTCTAGTGTGATCAACAGGTCCGCCTCCTACTGCACCTGGAATCGATCCTTAACATCTAAAGGTAGTAGGAAGTAGGGTATTATATAGTATGGAAATAAGGCCTTTCGAGGCTGAACCTGAGAGACAAATTCTCAAATGCAGTGGGTGGCCTAGAAGACAGCTGGTTTTTGAGCGCTTGATGATAATGCCTAACCTGCAGGTATTGGTGGAACTGTCCCATCACAAACCCACAGCGGTCCATCAAATCCGAGAATTGTGGAAATATTGTAGTCTTAGTGATGTGATTGAGTAATAATAGTTTACCTTCACCTATCCATTTTGCGTACATGGAGTGTGATAGTCCAGGTGTGAAAGCCGGGTTGGACCATAAGGGTATCAAAACCGAAGGAGTGGGAGAAAGGGACACTGATCTAGTACACCGGTACCAGATTGAGAGTGAGAGGGCCAACACTGGGTGGGTTCGGGCAGGGGTAGGACGCTGTGCAACTGGTAGCCAGAGGACAGAGCAAACCGGAGAGCCACCCAGTAAGTCCGATTCCATGTCCACCCATACCCTAGTTGCAGGAGGGGAGTGCCATTGCATACACTGGGCCAACCATGCAGCGTAATAGTAATTGCGTAGATAGGGAATGCCGAGCCCACCCGCCGTGCGAGGATTTTGCAAAATGCCGGCAGAGATCCTAGATCTCCTATTCGACCATATGAATTGCATAATAGAGGTTTGTAACATTTATAAAGTTGGGGGGTGGACTCTAATAGGGAGGGTGTGAAAGAGATATAGTAACCAAGGAAGCAAATTCATTTTCACTGATGTGATCCGACCCAAGATATCATAAGCTTATCCCATGACGCCAAATCTTTTTTTATACAAGCTATGAGCGGGGGGTAATTAGCTTGATAGATACTTTCTACCCCACAGAGTTTAATTGCTGCATATCTCTGTAATCCAAATCATTTTTTTTGAATTGAAGGAGAACTATAGGCCAGAAAAGTGACACCTATAACAAAACCATGCAGGATGTAAAAGTGATTGATTACTTCACACGTATTACAGCTTTCATCAGACACACAACAATGACAATTTCAGTGCATGTGCAATATTAGGCAGTTGTATGATTGTTTGGTTTTAATTAACAAATTACAGTACACACATTTCTTCATAGACTTTGCTGTTGGATGAAGAATTTCCACTGAAAGAGATTATGGATTAATTTCGACATCTATATTTGATAGCATTAGATTGTCATCCTCACAATTGTTGCATTTTTTTCACAGTGTAATAAATATGACCTAATTGATAAGATTGCAGGATGTGTGGTCAGGTTTAATATTTCTGTAATTATTTAATGACTATTACTATTATCATCATTATCATCAGGGTACATATACATTGACATGCATCAGAATATTAAACTGTTTTTGACCAAAGCATTCACAAATTAGAATGCGTGGATTCAAAATAACAGTCAGACAATGAAATTAGATGAAATGTCTAGAAATGGTAGAAAATGTGGTTAATTGATGACTACAACTTGCTCTGCACATTAGACATCTCATCAATCATGTGTCTGTACAGTACACATGACACCCGAAAACTGCACATTAGATGTGGCACCACAGATAGCTTTACACATTATACCAGAAAAGCAATGATTGTGTTCCTGGAACTTGAGATTTTTGTAAATGAGAGCACATTAAAAAAATAAATAAATCGACATACATAAAACATACTTCTCAACTTCTTTTTGCTCCCCTCTGGGACATCCCAGACAGTAGTTGAAGTGCAAATACGGAGGAGGGTGGGGTAGGCTCAGATTGCTTTATTTGGCCAGCACACGCAATGTAATGCTGTCACTTCACCGTAGGTGACGGGCCAGAAGGAAGCAATACTTTTGTTACACAGTACAGTAGTGATTAAAAAAAATTAATCAATTAAACATCTGTTTTAAAAATGGATGAATAACTTAGGAGCATTCTACATGTAAAACAAAAAGTATAAATAAAAAAGCAAATAACCTTAAGGGGCATATTCAATAATCTTCCGGGATCACAGCCGCGCACATAAAATGCAATTACTGTACCACCACATTGCAGATTTCCCTTCACAACCCTAAATCTGCATGTAGCGGTATCGGGAAGGAGGCGACTGCACATAGCCGCGATCCTGGAATAAGTCCCTAAGAATCTATTGACAGTTATGTTATTCTTTAGACCAGGGGTGTCCAACCTTTGAGCTTCCCTGGGCCACATTGGAAGACGACGAGTTGGTTTGGGCCGCACATAAGATACACTAACAATAACGATAGCTGATCATCCAAAAAACCATAGAAAACATAGTTAACGCATATATATATATATATATATATATATATATATATATATATATCTATCTCAATCACTTTTTTTTCAAATCCCCCTATACTTAAACTTTCAATCGCCCTGTTCAAAAAATCCTCTCTAGTTATTATACTATAATCAATTTTTGTATTGTTTTGATGCAATATCAATAAAGTGCATTTAAGCCAGGCATTGTATATCAGGGTGCCCTGACCAGGCCTGCGGTACCTGACATATACACCACTGTGACCCCAAATTGTCACCTGTTTTGATAATTACACCACTATGTTAGTTAAGGGATAACAACTTATAATGGGCCAAAGAGAATATATAATGCCCCATTAGTAATACAAGTAGAAGTATGTAGCAGGGAGATAAGGTCCATGATGCTCCAGGACCAGGTGACTTTTATTCACTTGTCAGCGTCCCTTGAAATAATAAAAGAAATCCCCCTTAACTTACCTTTTAATCGGCTTGTTCTCCTGTCCTCTTCTCTTCTTTTCTCCAATTCTGTGCTGCTGATTGTTCTTCTCGCGCGGGTGTCTCCTCTGTGCTGCGCTCCGCAATGAATGTTGGGCGTGATGACATCACGCCCGACATTCACTGTGAGCACCGCACAGAGGAGGAGACAAGGGAGGGAGCCGGAGTACCAGCTGACGTGACCGTGTGGCCACAAGGTAAGTATTTTCTTTTTTTTTTTGCAGGATTTTTTTTTTCCATTAACAGCGCTGCCCCCTTCCCACAACCAAAACTTCTTCTGGGCCACATTTACAGGCGTGCTGGGCCGCATGCTTTAGACAATCATGACAGGATATAATTAGCATTTTTGTGGGAAGTAAAAACAGCCCATGACAATAAATATAAACAATTAATTAAATCATGTTGAATTACAAAAGAACAAACAGTAATTTCGATCATATAAATTGCAATACAGACTGGGTTGTTTGTATACTGGAGTACCCTTGTGGCTTCCAGTATGAAGGCCACACATAAAAATAATTGAAAATTAAAGTGGCCAAAGTGATTACACATTATGAAGGACTAATTAACCTGTAATGCTTTGGATTATTTGTTGGTGAAAAGTAATCCAACATATTCAAAAAGTGTGGAGGGGAAGAAATGTATATGCCTCTACAGGATGTAACCAAATGGATTTATAAACAAAAAAGACTCTCGTGTACCCCAACAAGACTAAACATAAATTAAATTAGAACTCCTCTTTAGGAAATGTATATATAAAACATACGTAATAATATTATATAATATACACACACTAATTACATATATATATATATATATATATTTATTTCACTGACCTACGTGCTCTGGCGTTGGATCTGGATTCAGTTCGTGTTTTGGCAAAACCGCCCTTGCGTGTTTTGGATCCCTATTTATTTCTAAACTCACTATTTTTTTTGCTAAAAATCAAATTTTTTTACCCTACATTATTATTATCCTCAATAACACTAATTTCAAGTAATTTGCAGTTAATTTTGACCACCTCACAGGTCAAAAGAATATTTTCATACACTTATACAAAGACTGCAGCGACCCAGCTGGATGCTAATTCACAGAGCAACGACACAAACACACAGTAGTTCATAGCACATCTAAGAAACATTGCCACACCGCAGCGGCTGAAAAAAAAAAAAAAAAAGTGGTGCGAAATGGAAATGTCCTTGGGCCCTCCCACCCACTCTTATGTAAGATATTGAAAAGGACATGTACAGTTTAACAAACCAAGCAATCTAGCGACAAGCAGTGCCACTTTTGTGGCTGAAGTGCTTGGTTTGTTTGGGCCCCCACAAAACAAGCTACCAATAGCTTAGCTGTCTTAAGCCTAACAGTGCTGTCAATGAACTCTACATTATTAAACCATCTCTGCTTGTGTTTAATCTCCTTCTCCTCTGTGTATACTTCCCTCTCATCCCTGAAGAACTGTCAAACTTATGTAGACACAGGAACGGTTATTACAACTGGAGTGGCATTAGATCTGCTTCAGACAGACTGTGACACGGAACATGGGGCAGTATGGAATCTGTCATATTGGAATATGCTGCATTGAACAGAGATTTAAACCAATATATAGACGCAGTTGAGGAGGCCGTACTTAAGCTAAAATGTGACCCACCGGATGAGATCCCGGATTTAAGAGAGCTTGCACACAAGAGATACAATGTGCTTCAGAAGAATAATACAGAGGAGGCCCTGAGGCAGGTCAATAAATATATCCAGTTTAAAGAACAGCTAAGAGACCTGAGAAAACAAATGGGTGTGTCACTGACCCCTGCAGACTAAGCTTTGAAAGATGAAGACGAGCAGGAGATCACCATCTCCAAGAGCACATGGCCAGTACAGTGAAAGGGAGAATGAATCCTGAAATCAGTTATGGTTAGTTTGATCGCTTCACCCGTTCCTTGGATAACTGTGGTAATTGTACAGCTAAAACATGGCGACGAGCGATTACCCCCCCCGGGATGCGTGCTCTTATCAGATTAAGTCCAATCCAGGGTGCCAGACAATGCACTAAAAAGAGCCATTGAAATTGACAGCAAAAAGCAAGTTCATCACCGAGCTTCGAATCATCCCCAATTCCACAAAAATTATGATATAGTTAGGTACCTTTGACGTAAAGTGCAGCTTACAAACACTCTGTGCAATACTGATGAAAGAGCAGCAAAGTGGAAGGTTTGAGTAATACATATACGCATCTATTTATACATCCATGCTTACATTACTTCTGCAAGAAACGTTGTTCTTTGTTAAAAAAAACTGTTGTCTTTATACCGTTCAAAAAACATCTAAAATAATACTCCACCATTCTTTGGATCTTTATAGTTGCTAGTAGGATCAGGTGGAGTTACAGCAGAGGTGTCACTAATTTTGGTTAATTCTTTTACATAGACAAGACCAGATGTGAAAATGTTGTGCTGAGTCAACTGCAACATCCCTGGGTCTCTTGGGAAAGTTTTTTCCTAGCAGCAGTTGACTGAGAAACTGAAGAAGGAGATGCCATCCTGTCACATAACACTTGAGCTGTCATCTTGTTCACCAGGATCTACTTCCATCTCTTCAGATCTGGGTCAGTTGGAAACAGAGAGAAGACATAGCCCTTACATCTAGGCTCACGCACATTCGCCAAAATGCAGTGATCCGATTTCAAAGTTTTGATAACTCTTGGATACTGGCGAAGTGAATAAAGTACTTTATCTACAAGTCCGACATACTTGGCGTAATTTCATCTCCTCCTTCAGTTCCTCAAGCTGCTTTTCCAAAAGTCTAATTAAGGGAATCACTTGGCTCATACTAGCAGTGTCTGAATTCACTTAACAGGTGACTACTTCGAATGGCTACAGCACCTTGCACAACACAAAAAGTATTCTCCACTGCGTTTGGGAACGGAGAGGGAGATGTATTTTACTCAATGTCATGGCTTGTGGAGTAAGCGTGGATGGCTTTATACTGTTCCTCCATCCTCAGAAGCATATACAGGGTGGAATTCCACCTTGTTACCACGTCTTGCTTCAGTTGGTGGCAGGGCAAATTAAATTGCTCTTGTAGCTGCTGCAATCTCCTACATGCTGTTTCCGAATGCTAGAAATGTCCAGATATTTTACGGGCCACAGACAGCATCTCCTGTATGTCCCTGTCATTTTTTAAAAAGCACTGCACCACCAAGTTTATTGTGTGAGCAAAACAGGGAATGTGATGGAATTCACCCAGCTGTAATGCTCTCACAGTATTTGTAGCGTTATCACAAATGACATATCCTGAGAGAGTTCAAGCGGGATAAGCCCTGTTGCAATGACATCCCTTAGTTTTTGTAACAGATTGTGATCCCTTCTTTGGCTAACGATAGTGTCAGGCCCGAGTAGAGAGCAACACTAACCGGTATTGGCGCTACTGAGCAGATAGGTGCGGAGTCTAACGTACCCCTGGTTTTCACCAGGGACCCCTGCAAGGAGATATGGACTTCGTTGAACAGGGTACGCAGGTCGCGGGCCTATTAGTCAGTCAGGTGTAGTGAAGAGGAGTCAGACGGTCCGGGTCAAGCCAATCGGTATGCAAAGTACAGAGGGAGAATCCAGAAGAAACGTTAAACAAACCAAGGTCGCAGCAACACAGTGGGTCACACAGAATAGAGAATGGTCAGCAAGCCGGGTCACAACTAGGAGGCAGAGACTGGAGAATGGTCGAGGAAGCCGGGTCAAAGCAAGGAGCACAAACACTGTGGGAGCTAGAGGCAGGAACCTGTTACTCTGGCACCCTAATGGCGCCAGAGCCATGTTTAAATAGAGGCAGGAAGCAGAGGATAGGTTCAGCGAAAACAGGCACAGGAAGTGCCGAAGAAAGCGTCCCATTGGCCACTGCGCATGCGCCCGGCAGGGCTGAGGTGCACGGCCATCCTGTTGCACGGCAACAGTCCAGGCAGAGCAGCGGGGACTGGCGTCCGTCCCCGCCGAGTGGAAGTACGGCAGGAACAGTGCCTGACAGTACCCCCTCCCTCTCTCTTCTCAAAAGAAGGATTGGTCATCTTCCGAAATCTTGCAAGGAGACGGGGGGCATGCAGATCCGCTTCAGGGACCCCGGATCTCTCCTCGGGACCATAACCCTTCCAGTGAATCAAGTACTGAAGATTGCCACGAATGGAATGAGCCCTCAAAATTCGTTGTACTTCATACTCCTCCCCTAGGGAGGTCCTGATGGGTGGAGGAGCAACTGGTTCTTTGAAGAATTCATTGAGGACCAGGGGTTTCAGTAGGGAGATGTGGAAAGTATTGTGGATCCTGAGAGAAGGAGGTAAAGCGAGTTTGTAGGAGACCGGATTAATTATTTGGGAAATGGCAAATGGTCCAATAGAGCGAGGAGCTAATTTCATGGAGGGGACACGGAGTCTGAGATTCCGAGTGGCTAGCCACACCCGATCCCCTACCTTTAGTACAGGAAGGTTTCTTCGGTGACGGTCAGCAGCCGACTTGTACCGTTGCATAGATATAGTGAGTCTTGCTTGAGTCCTGGACCAAATTTGTGGACGAGGGATTCAACTGCAGGCACAGTGGATGCCGGAACTTCAGATAAGAGAGGAGATGTAGGGTGTTTCCCATAAACAATGAAAAAGAGAGAGTATCCCGAGGAGGAATGTGAAAGGTTGTTATGAGCAAACTCAGCCCAGTAGAGAAGATCACTCCAAGAGGCTTGATGTTCCGAAGAGAAGCAACGCAGGAAACACTCCAGGTCCTGATTTACTCGTTCCGTCTGTCCGTTCGTCTGAGGGTGATAACCCGAAGAAATCTTGAGTCTGACCCCGAGTTTGGCACTGAAAGCCCTCCAGAACTTAGCTACAAATTGTACACCACGATCGGAAATGATTTCCTGAGGACATCCATGAAGACGGAAGACATTCTTCAGAAATAGATTAGCAAGTTCAGATGCTTAGGGAAGGCCTTTACAGGGAATGAAGTGGGACATTTTGGAGAAGCGATCTACCACGACCCAGATGGTATTATAGTCATGACTTAGAGGAAGATCGGTGATAAAATCCATTGTGATGCTGATCCAGGGGGAATCAGGGATGGGAAGCAGGAGAAGAAGGCCAGGAGGACTCTGCCTAGGAGTCTTGTTGCGAGCACATATGCAGCAGGCAGACACAAATTTGCGTACATCCGGACCCAGAGAGGGCCACCAGTAGTATCGAGAAAGGAATTCTTTGGTCTTTTTGTAGCCGGCATGGCCTGCGAATTTAGATTCATGTGCCCAGCACAGCATAGTGGGGTGGAGATATGGATCCACAAAGGAACGTCCAGGAGGCGGAGTGACCGTGGTGGAACTCGTCAATGCTACTACTTGAACAGGATTGAGTATAGTCTTGTTGTCTGGAAAAACCGGAGAATCAGCCTCAATAAAAGATCTTGATAATGCATCAACTTTGCAATTCTTAGAACCAGGACGAAAAGTAAGAATGAGTTGAAACCGAGAAAAGAAAAGGGACCAGCGGGCCTGGCGAGGATTAAGACACTGTGCCTCCTGAAGGTAAGGTTTTTTATGGTCGGTCATTACGGTCACGGGATGTAATGCCCCTTCAAGGAGATAACACCATTCTTCTAAAGCCATCTTCATTGTTAGTAGCTCCTTATCTCCAATACCGTAGTTCAACTCACAGCCGGAAAATTTTTGGGAGAGAAATCCGCATGTGTCCAAAGAACCGGATGAAGATCTTTGGGACAGAATGGCCCCTATTCCTACTGAGGACGCATCCACCTCGAGAAAGAATGGTCTCTCTTGATCTGGTTGTTTAAGAATGGGAGCGGAGATGAAGGCCTTCTTGAGAGTTTTGAAGGCTGTAACTGCCTCTAGGGGCCATGATTTACAGCAGGCTCCCTTGTGAGTTGAGGCCGTAATAGGACTGATGATGGACGAGAAGTCTCTAATGAACTGGCGATAATAGTTTGAAAACCCAATAAAGCGTTGAGTAGCTTTCAGACCAGAGGGAAGTGGCCAGTTGAGAATTGCTTCGACTTTCTTTGGATCCATCTGGAGGCCAGTACCCGATACTAGATAACCAAGGAATGGAACCTGGAAACATTCAAAGAGGCATTTCTCCAGTTTGCAGTACAAGGAGTGCTGACGGAGATGAGAGAGAACAGTCTTGACATGGAGGCGATGGGAATGTAGATCAGAAGAAAATATCAGGATATCGTCCAAGTAAACAATCACAGATTGGTATAAAAGGTCCCTGAAGATCTCGTTGGCGAAATCTTAAAAGACGGCGGGGGAATTACAGAGCCCGAACGGCATCACCAGGTACTCGTAGCGCCCATCACAAATGTGTTGAATGCCGTCTTCCACTCATCACCCCTTACGAACACGTATCAAGTTACATGCTCCTCTGAGATCGAGCTTGGTGAAGATCTTAGCACCCCGGATACGGTCGAACAATTCCGTAATAAGGGAAAGCGGGTAGCGGTTCTTGATAGTGATTGCATTCAAGCGACAGTAATCGATGCAGGGTCTTAAGGAACCGTCCTTTTTTTTCACAAAGAAGAATCCAGCCCCGGCAGGAGAGTGAGATTTCCTGATAAAGCCTCGCTGGAGATTGTCAGAAACATATTGTGACATGGCCTCAGTCTCCGGTAGGGACAATGGATACACCCTACCTTTAGGAATGGTTTTGTCAAGCATAAGTTCGATGGGACAATCCTACGCTCGTTGAGGAGGTAAGGTCTCCTCAGCAGATTGCTATACACATCGAGAAATTCTAGATATGATTCCGGGAGCCCACTTTGAGAAACCAGAGAAAGACAAGGCACGTGGATGGGTGGGTGCACCTTAGAGAGGCAATTGTTGAAGAAAGAAGCACCCCAAGAAGATACCTGGGCGTGGAGCCAGTCGAACTGTGGAGAATGAGTCCTGAGCCAGGGTAAACCCAGAATTATGGAGTTGACGGATTGAGGAATGACCAAGAACTTTATCCACTCTTGATGAAGCACCCCTACCCGCAACCGGACTGGACTAGTGATGCAGGTGATGGAACCGTTGACAACTCGGTTACCATCTACTGCAGTAAGAACCGAAGGCTGCGGCAACGAATGAAGGGGTATACCAAGCTTCGATACTAGAGTGGCAGAACTGAAGTTCCCCGTGGATCCAGAATCCACAAAGGCGGAGCATTTCAGAGAAGTATCCGAGGTCTTGAGGGTCACTGGCATCAGGAAGTTGGTATCTTTGAGGGAATAGGGAGAATGGAAACTGGATCCTAGGACAACCTCCCTACTATTGCCTAGGAGGTAGAGTTTCCCGGCCTCTTAGGACAAGTTGATAACAGATGACCAGCCTCTCCACAATAAAGACAGAGGCGATTCCTAATCCGGCGTTCACTCTCATCCCGAGATAAACGAGAATGGGCAATCTGCATGGGTTCTTCAACCGGGGGAGCCGGAGACTGGAAACGAGGAGCCAACCGAGTGAAGCGGCGACTTTGGTCTCTCTCCTGGGAACGTTCTTGTTGGCAAATGTCTACCTTGACGCTGAGTGAGACCAGCTCGTCCAGTTTAGTAGGAAGATCCTGGGAAGCGAGAGCATCCTTGATTGGATCGGACAACCCCTGCCAAAAAGTAGCTGTCAAGGCTTCATCGTTCCATCCCAGCTCGGAGGCGAAGGTGCGGAATTGTACAGCATACTGACCAACCGAGAGGGACCCTTGACGAAGAGCAAGGAGGCTGGAGGCGGCAGAGGACACTCGGCCGGGCTCATCGAACACCTTCCAGAAATTTTCAATGAATACAGTGGCATTGTACAGAGATGCATCATTCCGCTCCCATAACGGGGAAGCCCAGGCCAGAGCCTGTCCAGTGAGAAGGGATATAATATAAGCTACCTTGGCCCTTTCAGAAAAGAAATTCTCCAGTGCAAGCTCAAATTGAATAGAGCATTGATTGAGAAAGCCGCGACACCCCTTAGGGTTACCATCAAACTTCTCCGGAGTAGGTATACGTCGATTCCTGGGCGTAGTGGTACTCGCACTCGAAGGAGGTGCGACTGGAGGAGATGGCTGGGGTGTATTCAAGGCATCTAGGTGGGAGATCACCCCTTGAATACACTGCAGGAGTTGAGCCTGATGGGATTCTTGTCGCTTTACGCGCTGACCCAAATGGAGGAGAAGATCGCGAGCAGAGGGTTCCCCAGAGCCGTCCGTCATGGCCAGAGTAAACTGTCAGGCCCGAGTAGAGAGGAACACTAACCGGTATTGGCACTACTGAGCAGATAGGTGCGGAGTCTAACGTACCCCTGGTTTTCACCAGGGACCCCCGCAAGGAGGTATGGACAGGGTACGCATGTCTCGGTCCTATTAGTCAGTTACCGGTGTAGTAAAGAGGAGTCAGACGGTCCGGGTCAAGCCAATTGGTATGAGAAGTACAGAGGGAGAATCCAGAAGAAACGTTAAACAAGCCAAGGTCGCAGCAACACAGTGGGTCACACAGAATAGAGAATGGTCAGCAAGCCGGGTCACAACTAGGAGGCAGAGACTGGAGAATGGTCGAGGAAGCCGGGTCAAAGCAAGGAGCACAAACACTGTGGGAGCTAGAGGCAGGAACCTGTTACTCTGGCACCCTAATGGCGCCAGAGCCAGGTTTAAATAGAGGCAGGAGGCACGGCTATCCTGTTGCCCGGCAACAGTCCAGGCAGAGCAGCGGGGACAGGCGTCCGTCCCCGCCGAGTGGAAGTACAGCGGGGACGGTGCCTGACAGATAGCAGGGACTAGCAGTGTCCAAGAGCACTCAGAAAAAAACACCCTACTCCAGAAACACTTCACTAATAATGAAGATGACTCCCATGGTAGGAGCATTGTAGGGGAGGAGCTGTCCTTCAGTTTAAGATTTAAAGTACCCTTGCTCCTATTCCACCTACTATACCCAATTTTCCCAGTCTCCCTCAATGGCAGGAAAGGGGAGGTTTTTTTCAGAATATATTAATGGTATGCAAAATGCCCCTTATTTCTGTCTAGTTGCACCTGTAGACTGTAAGGTACTAAGATTAACCTACAAAAGTATTTTGGAACATTCCACAACTGCCACATTTAACACTGCCTCCATACATGCGCTAAGAAAATTGAAACAAAAAAAAAAAAAAATACGCCAATTATCTCTGCAACAGTGATCCCCAAATTAGCAACCAAAACATATAAAATGTGGTTTTATTTGCCAGTGATTATAAACAAAATATTTGATCATAATTTGGTAAAAAAAAATTGCATAATCAGTTTTACACGCAATTATAAATTAGTACTAGCAGAACACTAGTAGATTTGCCACAGTTTCAAGAGGAAAATTTCAACAGCATTTCTAAACCAATAAGTCCAGTCATGTACATGTCACCAATATGACTCATGCAGAGCAGCAGAGAACAGGGCATTACCTCCCAACCTTCTCACTAGCAGAACAAAGATGTTCCGATCGGGACTGCAGGACAGAGCCCTCAAATTGGGTCTATCCCTCTAAATTTGCATACTTGGGAGGTATTTAGTACTCCTTCCAGTACTCCATGCTGCAGCGCTACCACTCAAATGCAAAGTCTTGGTACTCCAACAAGCAACCCTACCTCTGTCATTGGTTACCGTGAGAAGTTTGCATTTTCTAGTGATCATCTACTGGCTGGAGGCCAGTACTGGAAGTCCAGTCTTCAAACTGTAACCAAAGGCATTGTTAAGGTTGGGTCCTATTAGCAGCTAGCATACCAGAAAGTGTTTTCCCAGGTATAGAGCTTGCTGTGTGCTACAGTTCCCTCAATTGGTAACTTTGTGATGTGATCACAACAGCTTGCCACACGATGGAATGATATTAGTAGCCCCCTTCTATTAGAATTATTTACTTGCATTTATGTGAAAAGATTCAGAAAACCACAACAACATGTTAAGTTTTTAAACAGTGGTCGAAGTAGAAATTTAGAAGTGGCTGGATGGAAATTTAGAAGTGACAGTATGAAACATAATGAGAATGAAAGTGAATGGAATTTGATAGTTATACAAGGAAGGCAGTAGGAGAAGTGGTGGTATGGGATACCACCAAGAATACAACCCACTTCGACCACTAGCTTTGAACAAGGGTCATTACCACCCTTTGGCTTGTTTCAAACAGGCTGATTGGAAATAGGTAAGTGGAAGGTGGCATGGGAACGATCAAGAAAAGATCCAGGCAGATGTGGAAAAGAAAGAAAAAAATATATATATCATATCATAATTGCAAGGATCAGCTCTAAGACAGATAAGTTGACTTAAATGACTAAAGGTATTCCGTAGGTATGGCATATCTCTTTTACAGGTCTTTGAGTACATTTTTGGACTGGAGCCAGGATGTCATTCTTTCTGTATCAACAGCCTACCATGCAAATTTGTTGATTGTGCATCTATAACCTTGTCTGTGTTTACAAAAACCCAATAAAAATTTAATTAAAAAAAAAAGTATTCCGTAACAGGCAACTACACTTACCCAAGACATTGTCAGATTACTCTAATAAGTGAACACCTTGAAATGCATTACCACTAATAAAAGCTAATAAATCAATTTCATTGTCCACAACATATGAAAAGCTTCAACAGGAAAGATTAAGGTTATCAATGTCGCACCTCCCATTAAAAAAATAACAGTCTTCACTCAGAGCCATAACAAGGGCTGTGCAAGAGGAGTGACCATCCAGGGTTCAAATAGTTAAAATAGAGGTCTAGGGTGGCAATTTTGCTTCTTGCCCCAGGCACTAAAAGTTTAAGTTAAGGCTTTGTCTTTACTCTACACATTCTATGCAAAACAATCAGGAAATTATACAAATTACTTCTCAATTTAAAATATATTCTGGATGTGTGCAATGACCAGGATTCTCAATGCAATAATAAGGATATAATTCTAAATTAAACTTTTACTATTCACTTAAATCATTCAGGATGGAGGGAACATTGTCTTTGATCAAATAATCATAAAGATGAGTATCACAGAGGTTAAGGCTGTAGCTATAACAATAGCAGTGTAAGACTTGCTAGAGAAATCTGTTCAAAACCCAGTGTCAGCTTGAGAGTTGGTGCATTCCACTTTGTCTCCGGTAAAAAAAAAAAAAACACCACTAAACCAACAAACAACACACTAGACCAGTGGTTCCCAAACTTTTGCAGTTCGCGGCACCCTTAGAGTCTCCATAATTTTTTCAAGGCACCCCTCCAAAATAATTACCGAGCAGTCCTACTTTATAAGTAGCTGGGTAAAAAACATAGTAAGTTTTTAGGTCAGGACAGAAATACTTATTTAGTTGTATGCAAAAATACACATAAATTCAAGGGAAAATAATATTTTTATATATTTTTTTCAATTATATTTCTGTCAAAGAATAATTTACAGCTAACCCACTCTGTGCCCCTGCATCGTCTCCACACACACTGTGCTCCTGCATCATCTCCACCCTCTGTGCTCCCTCTGCATCCACACTCTCTGTGCCCCCTCTGCATTCCGCCATGGCCAGGAAGAGAGAGAGAAAAACCAAACAAAAAAAACTTACCAATCCGGCGACACCCGGGACCCAGCATCCTCCTCTCCCTTTTCACTTGTCACAGAATGTCGGGCGTGATGACGTTTTTGTTTCTGTCGCCGGATTGGTAAGTATTTTTTTTCCTCTTCCTGTCCACAGCACCCCTGTGACAGCGCCACGGCACCCCTGGGAGCCACGGCACACAGTTTGGGAACCTAGGCACTAGACAGTAGGCTCAACTGGGCACAGAAAATGTATATGAACAGTTTCACATATAGCAATGCGTAAAATTGTATTTGCCCTATAAAATAAGAGTGTAGCACATGCAAATTAATAGCTGACTCAGGTAGACACACTAACATTCCAGTAACATGTACTTTTAGTAAATCATGTCAAATATTGCATAATAGACAAGCATGTTAATTGACATACCTCAATGTGTCTGAATGAATTAAAATTAAAAAAAAAAAAAAAAAAAAAAAGGCCAAAACAATCTTGGCACTATATAAGTAAAGGCTTATAAATACTATACTAAAGAAAAGCAGGTAAACTCTTAAGCGATTATCAAAGGCTTTATCAAGCTCAATAAAATGGTGTTTTTGAGAAATACATTATAGACCAATTTATGGTGGTAATCATTAACAGAACAAGTGAACAGGCACAGATGGTACATGTTTGTCTTTGAGAATTGTCTCATGTGCCTGTCCCTTGGCACATCAGTCATGCGGTTTTCACTTAACTGCACCACACTCCCCTTCATAAACAATTTCTGGGATGCCGTTAATATATAGCTAGAGACAGGCAGGACTGCTATCAAACACTGTGGGGCCCAGTACTAATTAATCTGGTGGGCCCCCCCCCCCTTGGTCCAGTACTATGGCGGGGCCCCCCTCCCCATACATTTGCCCCCTCCCTATTAATATGCACCCCTCCATCTTTGCCATACATGCGCCCCCTATCCCTCATCACAGTAAATGTCCCCCTCTCCCCTCCCCGCAATCACAGTAAATGTCCCCCGCCTCAGTTAATGTTACCCTCTCTCTCCCCCCCACAGTTAATGTCCCCCTCCACCCCCCCAGTTAAGGTACCCCTCTCCCTCCACAGTTAAGGTCCCCCTCTGCCCCCCAATCACAGTTAAGGTCCCCTTCTCCCTCTCCCCCCCTCCACAATTAAGGTCCCCCTCTCCCTTTCCCCTATAGAATTAAGGTGCCCCTCTCCCTTCCCCCTCCAGAATTAAGGTCCCCCTCTCCCTCCCCCCTTCCACAATTAAGGTCCCCCCCTTCCCCCCTCTCTCTCCACAGATCAGGTCCCCCAGGCTCTCCCTCTCCCCCCTCCCTACACAGTTATGGTCCCCCGGGCTCTCCCTCTTCCCCCCTCAAAAAAAGAGAATAGCTTATTTACTTACCTTCTCCTCCACGATGCTGCAGCTCTGCCCCCCGGTCACTGCCTATCAGAGTCTGGGAGGCAGAGCTGCAGCATCGTGGAGAAGGTAAGTAAAAAAAAAAAAAGGGGAGGCACGGTCGGTGACTGCAGGGCCCGGGCAGTCCAGGGAGTCTGGACAGACGGAGAGGACTGTCCGGGCCCCCTAGTCTGTCCGGGCCCCTCACAGCAGTACTGGCCGTACCCACCTGATGGCGGCCCTAGAGACAGGCTTTCACAAGAAATTACCTTTCTATTGGTTTACACAGGTTATGAAAATCCCATAAGCTGCAAACAAAACTTCTAGTTTGAGGGATCTGGATATTTTGAATCTTTTACGGACCGATAATTCAGTCAACTAGTGAGAAAACTACAAAACTGGTGGCTCAATAATGTGATGAGTTAAGACTAGAATAATAAAAAAAAAAAAAAAAAAGATTTTTTTTTTTTTTTTTTTTACTCACTGTAAACTGCGTTTCTCTGACTCCATTGGGGGACACTGTGAGACGTTGGAGTAAAGTAAATCTTTAAGAGTACACTCCTCCCCTGCTATGCCCCTCCGATCTGGAAGCAACATCAGATTTTGAGCAACCAAACAAGAGAGTGCCAACAATAAACCAGTGAACGGTAACAACAAGATAAGCCAAGCCAAAATAAGGGGAGGGTGCACAGTGTCCCCCAATGGAGTCAGAGAAACAGGTTTTATGGTTAGTAGAAAAATCCTCATTTCTCTTTCCTGCCATTGTGGGACACAGCAAGATATTGGAGACATGCCAAAGCTTCTCCTAATGGAGGGATTAATCTGAAATAGCTGCACATAACAACTTGCACCCAAAGCTAGCATCCTGAGATGCCAAATCCTGCAAATTGTAAAATTGGGTGAAAGTGTGGACAGATGACTACATTGCAGCCCAGCACAACTGTTCAGCCGAAGCCCGATGACGCATTACCCACGAAGCATTAACAGCCTTGGTGGTATGAGCCTCCAAACCCACTGGCACAGGCAGAGACGCCTGGTTATAAGCCATTTGAATGGTCAATGTAATTCAGTGAGCAAACTGACTGCTTAGATGCAGGTTAACCATGCTTATGAACAGGTTGTTCGTCTTGCGGACAGAACCTATACGGTCGACACAGCACCGAAGGGCATGAACCACACACCAATAAAGGTAAAGACTCATCTAGAGATTTAGAAGAGGGACAGAATACTGGAACGACAATGTCCAGGTTTAAATGAAACCAAGAGACCACCTTCAGCACAAACAATGGCTCAGCGTGGAGCACCACCCTGTCAGAATGAAAAAAACAAATGCCTTTGTCCAATGCCCAGCTCATTGGACAAGGCGGACTCCAGGGAAGACCAGAGGCCCTGGAATCAGAGAAGACAGATTACCGTTCCCCAGTCGGACAGACTAGTGTCTGTGGTAACTAATGTCCATGTCCAGTACTGGAAGGACTGACCTTTTTCCAGATTTATTCTGTTTAACCACCACGGAAGGGACAAAATGCGTGCTCCTGGCCAGCATAATGATCTGCTTCTCCAAATGCAGAGGGGATCTGGACCATTTCCAGTGATGCTCTCTCTCTGGAGTGGTCGAGTGTGAATCTGCGTGAAGGGTACAGATTCGAAAACCGTGACCAATGACCCTAGCAGCTTCATGCAGTGAAGAAGAGACACTTCCCAATGTGCCATAAGAGACATGGGGGTAAGTCTATCAAGGTCTGAATTTTTTAGCGATTTAAAATCGCGGGAGATAAACAGTAATTTGAATAACAAAATCGTTATATGTATTAAGTAGCGATTTTTAGTCTAAATTTCAAAATCACATTTCATCTTTCGCTATTAGCGGCGATTTCAAACTGTCCCATGGTTAGCAAAATCTGTCGTGTTTAGCTGCAAATTGCCATAGGCAACATGCTGCTTTGTAGATGCGGGATGATCAAACACATCCTATTACACTGCCCTGCCTATACAGCCGCAGGTCCCGGTGGCTGTCAAAAGTTTAAATATAGATGAATTTATTTTTTTATTTTTTTTAAAAAGACAAAGTGCATGGGGTCATTATCCCTAGTGCTGCCAGTCTACTGCCGTTTTTTCAAAAGTCTGGAAAAATTTGCGTGGGATCCCACCAATTTTCACGCACGTAACACTAGGCAAACCAGATGGGGTGGTTGGCAGTATAGCAGGGGGAAACGCGGCAGGGGTCCCCCTGTCATAATGACAAACCAACCCCAGGCTGTTCAGCGCTGGGCTGGATTCCCTAGGGAGTGGGGTCCGCAAAAAAACACAAAAAAAACGAGCGGGTCCCCAGCCCAGTGCTGAAAGCACTAGGGCTTTTCCTACACCCCTGTGTGGTAGGTGTAGGGTAATAACGGCGATTAAAGTGTTAGAAAAAACAGACAGACACCATTTTTTGTTTGTGAAACTACAAGTCCCAACCAGGCCGGGCTGCCCTAAACAGTTTGGGCATGCTGATGTTTGTAGAACTACAAACACCAGCATACCCATAGCAGCCAGATCATGAGAACTACAAGTGCCAGCATGGCGTGACACCCGTGGCTGCCTGCGACCTGTAGTTCCCCCCAGAAAATGTTAAAAAAAAATAAAAAACCACAACCTTTAAATAAAAATAATAAAACTCCAATAAATACATAAAGCACCCGCATCAATTCCACTTCTATTTATTAAAAATAATAAAACCCCACATACCAATATGATGTCTACTTCTTTTGTAAGTAGCTTTTAATCCAAAAATGCTTTAGCACCACGTCCATATAAGTTTGTATTACAAAATAAGGTCCATGAAGATGTTCCCAAAATATTTGTATATCCAAAAGTCCATGCTTGAATAAAATCTTCTGATCGTCAGGGTCACAGACCTCCATATTTGTAATTCCAGAAGTCCATGCTTGTTAAAACAATCTTCGGATCTTCGAGTTAGGAGGATCCCCCCCATTTGTAATTCCAGTCAGCTCGCACTCTTTTTTCTTCAGTTCAGTGGGACCCCCATTTTGTATATCCAAACCGGAACATGCTTGGAAAAAATAAACCCAGTAAAGACACGATGATAACTATGCTATGCTTGTACACTGTACAAGCAACGCGACGCTAAGACTATAACAGAGCCGCAAGCTCTATTTATGGCCTAAGGGGTTTTCCCACACTGTAATTATTATTAAAATATTGTGGTTCTCATCAGGGCGTTGTGGGTTTTTTACCATTTTTTTGGGAGGAACTACAGGTCGCAGGCAACCATGAGTGTCAGGCCATGTTGGCACTTGTGGTCCTCCAAGTGCCAGCATGACCTGGCTGCCATAAGTATGCTGGTGCTTGTAGTTCTTAAAGCATCAGCATGCCCAGACTGTTTAGGCAGCCCGACCTGGCTGGGACTTTTAGTTCCACAAACAAAAATGGTGTCTGTTTTTTTAACACTTTAAACGCCGTTATTATCCTACACCCACTGCCCGCCCATGGATGTAGAAGAGCCTTTTCATTCCAGCACTGGGCTGATTATTCCTAGAGGTGAGGGGATGCTCTTTTTTTTTTTTTGCGGACCCCACTCCCTAGGGAATCCAGCCCTAGTGCTGGTTACATGAAAATTGGACAGACCCCACGTAAATTTTTCTCGATTTTCGCACAACCAGCAGCTAGGGTTAACAGCGCTTGGATGGGGGGACCCCACTTAATATTTTTTTATTTTTCAAACATTCATCTACAGCCGCCGGGACCTGCGGATTTATAGGCAACCAGTATAACAGTGATGCGTTTGCTAATCTCACAATATGTTGTATTCTGTCGATTTGCATCAAATTGAAATTTGGTTGGGTTAGCAAAATCGCGCCTTCATACATTTGGAGACTTGTATAGCTAGAGTGGGGAAAAATCGTGACAGCAACCTGCTGCGAATTTAGTAATTTAAAAAAAACAAAAACTAATCTTTCTGGTTAATACATCGACGAGTTTCAACCTCGCCCGAGAAAATTCCAGGATTTTCAAAATCGCAGCTTGATACATTTACCCCCTGGTCTTGTGCGGAAGAGAAAGAATCTTGTCTTCTGGAAGGTATACCTTCTGAGACATTGTGTTAAAGTTTAGGGCCAGAAAATGCACCTGTTGTGCCGGACTCAAGGAGGACTTGGGTAGGTTAGCACAGAACCATAAACTGAATAGTTAGCTGAATGTGCCTCAGAAGATGTGATTTGGACGCTTAACAGGTCATCTAGATAGGGCACAACAGAGATATCCCAAGATCGCAGAAGCCCTTCCATAATGGCCGTTACCTTGTTGAACAAGCTGTGACTGCTGCATCTCCGTTCTGCTCCTTTCTAGGGAGATGTCGGCAAGCTGGTGGACAGGAAAGAAAGGCTGTATACGCTTCGCTTCCATAAGCCCCAACAGTGTAAAAATAAACAGTGTCCCCTCGTATAGAGGGGATGGTCGCCAGCGACAGTGTCCAGGGTGAGTGGAGCCGGCAAGCTGCAAACCTCGACGCAGGGACCCAGATCGAAGGAAGCAGACAGGCTATTCAATCGCTGGGTCTTAAAAAGGGGCCCTGTGATGAAACAGAAAATAAAATAGATGAAGATAAAAGAAGCCCAATTTAAAAGATATATAGGCAGGAGCCCATACAAACATTCCCTTCTACTTAGAACTTTAACTAAAATGAAGGTTGCTTCCAGACAGGAAGGGCATACTAGGGGAACAGTTTTCTCTCAAAGATTTATGATTAAAAGTACCTTTACTCGTAGTCTGCCTACTATAACCCAATGTCTTGCAGTACCCCCCAATGGCAGGAAAGAGAAGCATTGTATTATTGTTTATTGTTATTTATTATCAAATATAGCCTGTCTTCTGTTTAACAAAATGCAGACTGGATCTAAAAAAAAAAAACACATACAACAATATGTTGGGAGAAAATTTGATAGTCAGCATGCCACATTAGGAAAATAGTAAACACTAAAATATACAGTAGATGCCTTTACTATTATCTCCCAAATCAGAATTATATCCAAACTAAGTGTAGGGGAACATTTAAATAAAAAAGGTACCAAATGGTATTCATTAATAAAAATCAGACTGTGTGCTGGTTTGTTATTTTGGGAAGGTAGGGGGCATTTTTGTCAACTGAAACAAAGTTGTCAACTCTGCGCAATAACTACCGATTAGTTAGACAAAAAAGAAATGAACGTGGGCAAGTAAACGCTTAGTCTTGTGATGATCAAACTGTTAGCAAAGGAAACGGATGTATCCCATTCAGAGTAGCTACATACCGTTCTTAAGAGTCAAGCAGGGATTTACAATCCAAAACAAATGCAGAGGTATAGAAAATTACTTTATGCATGAACATGAGTACAGAAGTCTAGAGCATACAATAGCCTGTGTGACCATTCAGTTTTGATAATCTTCAGATAGATGCTTTTGCAGGCTTGTAATTCGTCATTATAATAGAAATGATAAGAAATGTGAAAAAGGCTACTTTAAAACCCTGGCCACTATCACTTTTGGCTACTCTCTTCCATACAACTTTTCCTTTAGTCTTCTAAAATTCTGCTTGTTGAAGCCTTACTTCCGTTTTAATTAAATAATGAGAATGAGGAGGCATGATAACTACCTTTATCTCACATTTGCAGGTCCGGCACTACCATATAGCGGCTGCCTAGGGCATCAAGATTTTTGGAGGGCCACTTATGTCAGGCATTACAATTTAGAATGTCTCTTTGTCCCATGGTCTACACTAGGGATCTGGAGCCCAATGTGTTGCACAAGCTGGTGGAAAGGGTGGATCAGGAAGCACAGCACACATCTATTGACAACAGGAGCACGAGACAGACACGTTCCTCCATTGAGTCAGCCGTGAGTCAGAACACTGGGTATGGAGTAGCCAGTGGGGTAGGTGAGAGAGTCTGGACTTAGTGTGTTTTTTCTCATTCAGACATGCATTAAATGGCAAAGATAGTTGTCCAATGCCGACTGTCTATAACCTACATTCACAGTAATATGTCATAGCTGAAATCACACAGGTGTCATTACAACACTAATTATTCAATACAGACCAGCATGTTTGGAGGACGATCAGGAAAGAGAAAAAAAATATGAGAAATCAGAAGAAGGGAAGGGGTTAGGTAATCCATAGGGTTTCTTTGTTAACAGTGAGATATGGTAAATGTGCACAAGTATATAAAATATCAATAGACATAGGACTTAGTATGGCCAGCCTCGCAAAGATAGCAGAAGCTGCAGATACAGTACATTATTATCATCATCAGCTATTTACATAGCCCAACTAATTCTACAGTGCTGTACAGAAAACTCACTCACATCACTCCCTGCCCCATTGGAGCTTACAGTCTAAATTCATTAATAAAACACAGAGAGAGAGAGAATAGGTTAAATTTAATAACAGCCAATTAACCTACTAGTATGTTTTTGGAGTGTGAGGGGAGACCAGAGCACCTGGAGAAAACCTGCGGAAACACAAGGAAGAACATACAAACTCCACACAGATAAGGCTATGTATAGCTCTCAAGGGTGGAACTACAGGTCACAGCACACAGCCAGAGGCTTCTATATGTGGCCACAAGTCAAGGAAATTATGCAGCCCCCCCCCTCCCCCAATTTAAATGTAGCCTCACACGTGTTACAGTTACATGCATCTGTCAGAAATGCTCTTCCCGTCAGCTCCCTGCATTGCTTTCTTGCTTCTCCATTTGAGGTGCACAATACGTGCTCTGTAAGTTGCACACTCTCCCAGAAAAGTTACCTGTCACTGGTTCTGGGAGGGTTGCATTTTTGGAAACTTATTTCTATTGTATTGCTTTAGAGGAGGCCCTTCAGTGAATAGAGTTGCATATCTACAGATAAATTATTTATTCTATAATAATGTTTGTGGAGATTAACTCTTTTTGTCATATGGGCCTACAGCATTTAACTGACTTTTTAAAAGTAATAGATTATTGGAAAAAAAAAAAAAGCGCCACATGGGATTCAACAGCTGTTGGGCCGTTTGTGTGTGGGAATTTTATTTACCTTCGTAATCTCGTTAGTCTATTAAGATGTCTGAATAAACAAAAGAAGGGCACTCTAATTACTGTATAAAGTAGGGATGTGCACCGGCGACTTTTGGTGTCTCGTGTTTTGGATTCGGATTTTCGTGATGTTTTGGGTTCGGATTTGTTTCGCAAAACACCTGCCGAAAGGTTTTGGTTCGGATTTAAGGTTTTGGATTCGGATTTTTTTTGAAAAAAGCATAAAAAAGTTAAAAAATCAAGTTTTTGGGCTTATTTTCACTCCTACGCTATTATTAACCTCAATAACATTCAATAACAATCATTTCCACTAATTTACAGTGTATTCTGAACACCTCATAATATAGTTATTAGTCCAAAACGTTGCAACGAGGTATCTTTCTGGACTGCGTAGTGGAGTGGTCCCCACAATATAATTTAAAAACCCTGAACTTGTATGATTCGCACCAATAAATGTATCTGGACTGCGTAGAGGAGTGGTCACCACAATATATATAATAAGAAAACCATCAACTGGTCTGAATCGGACCGAATAATGTACCTGGACTGCGTAGAGGAGTGGTCACCACAATATAAATTAAAAACCCTGAACTTGTATTATTCGCACCAATAAATGTATCTGGACTGCGTAGAGGAGTGGTCACCACAATATATATAATAAGAAAACCATCAACTGGTCTGAATCGGACCGAATAATGTACCTGAACTGCGTAGAGGAGTGGTCACCACAATATAAATTAAAAACCCTGAACTTGTATGAATCGCACCAATAAATGTATCTGGACTGCGTAGAGGACTGGTCACCACAATATAATAAGAAAACCATCAACTGGTCTGAATCGGACCGAATAATGTACCTGGACTGCGTAGAGGAGTGGTCATCACAATATAAATTAAAAACCCTGAACTTGTATGCATCGCACTAATAAATGTATCTGGACTGCGTAGAGGAGTGGTCACCACAATATAATTTAAAAACCCTCAAATGGTCTGAATCCCACCAAAAATTGTACCTGGACTGCATAGAGGAGTGGTCCCTACAATATACAACATAATGCCAAAAAAAGAGTTGCAAGATGGAATTGTCCTTGGGCCCTCCCACCCACCCTTATGTTGTTGAAATAGGACATGCACACTTTAACAAACCAATCATTTCAGCGACAGGGCCTACCAAACAACTGTGGCTGAAATGATTAGTTTGTTTGGGCCCCCACACCAAAAAAACAATTCATCTCTCCCTGTACAAACTAAACAGGCTCTAATGAGGAAAGATGTCGTCCTCATCCTCAACCTCTGATTCCTCTCCCCCTACAGTGTGTACTTCCTCCTCCTCACACATTATCAATTCGTCCCCGCTGGACTCCACAACCACAGGTCCCTCTGTACTATCTGGAGGGCAGTGCTGTACTTCATTGAGGAATTGATTATTCATTTTTATAAACATCATTTTTTCAACGTTGTGAGGAAGCAACCCCCTTCGCCGCTCACTGACCAGGTTCCCCGCTGCACTAAAAACTCTTTCCGAGTACACACTGGAGGGGGGACAACTCAGGTAAAATAGAGCCAGTTTGTACAGGGGCTTCCAAACTGCCTTTTTTTCCTGCCAGTAACAATATGGACTGTCTGACATGTCTATTTGGATGGTGTCAGCAAAATAATCCTCCACCATTTTTTCTATTGTGACAGCATCCAATGCAGCAACAGTAGACATGTCTGCAATGATTGGCAGGTCCTTCAGTCCGGACCAGATGTTATCAGCATCCCTGCCAGCGGGTCTTTTAGGAAAACTTAGCTTTTTCCTCGCAGCTTTATCCTCCAAATTTTTGTTTTCCACTATATGTAGCACAAGAGAGCGTACCCCTAAGCCACACACACTAGGCAAAGCCTTTAAAAATTATATGCGGCACAGGAGAGTACCACTGGACTTATACTGCAGAATCAGTGAACTTTGTAATATTGCAGTACCAATGGACTTATACTGCAGGATTGTTTTTGGATATTTTTTTTTTTTATAACTTTTTTTTAAAATTTTTATAACTTGGGAATAATGGGGAAATAACAATGCCCTTAGAAGGACAGAGCACGGGACACAGCACCACTGGACTGAACAGGACACAGCACAGGACCCAGCAGCACCACTGAACTCAGAAGGACAGAGCACAGGACACAGCACCACTGGACTGAAGTGAACAGGACACAGCACAGGACCCAGCAGCACCACTGAACTCAGAAGGACAGAGCACAGCACAGCACAGGATATAGCAGGGCAGAGGACCACCTAACACAACCTCCCTCTACCCTGATCAATGCCTGAGTGAAGATGGCGGCGGCCAGCGGGGAATTTATAGAATCCGAGTATCGCGAGATCCGACAACGGGATTATGACTCGAAGCCTCGCTTTCAGTTTTGCAATTGGCGGGAATACCCGGATCTATCTCGGATCCGGCTCGGATCGGCAAGGTTCGGGTGGGCTCGGATTTCAGATATCCGAGCCCGCTCATCCCTAGTATAAAGCCCCTCATATAATAAGGTTGGTTTAAAAGAAAAAAAAAAAAAAAAGAAGGAGGGCGCAATATTTATCATATATGTGTATATGCCTTTACAAGAATGTATAGATGTTGATAAGGTATTTTCTCTAGCTTCAATACTATGTGTGATATGAATGGCACTAAAAGGATAAATATAATGAAATTAAAATATCTGACACATTTTCTCCTTCCGGAGTAAGAATGTGGCTTTGTCTACATTAATTTTTACATATTTATTTTATGTATATTATTCTCCGTTCCTGTAAGTTTTCATTATGTCTTAACATTATACCGTTGCCTCATAAGATCAGTTCATGGTTTATTGCATTTCTGTGTCTATTCATGTCATAGCTTACTGTTCTGATAATACGTATTGAGGTCATCTCTTGCTAGATTTTTTAAGTAAAAAGTCAAGTGAAAGGGTGTAAGGGGCTGGTATGAGGGTATCAGAGTGGGGGCAGGTTGAAGCTTTCCTAGGGCGCCTAGAAACCTTGCACCGGCCCTGCACATTTGAAGACTAATCTTATACACTGACATATGTATGCATATAAATGTGTGTATGCTTTTGTGTATGAATCCAACTGAGTGTATTTCTGCAAATGAAGTCTACCATTCAATCAATCTGTTCCTGCTCTCTTAGAGAAGCACCTCCAACCTAGCATGCCAACATGCTGCAAGGAGGTGAAAAAGCATTGTGACCTAAGTCTTACTGCCTAATAACCCATTACACCTTTTTATGAAGAAAAGTTACACACAGTTTCACTTGGCTAAATATAAATTGCTCATGCTTTGCACAACTGTATTATCTCTACATATTTGACCTGAACTGATTTAGTGCGCCACAGAGGTTACATTTAATGCCATTTGAGTAATCAGAATGTTGCAGAAGTTAAGAAAAGTTTTCCCTTGAAACAGTTATTTATTCAATATGTTAATGCCAGCTGACGTTTGCCTTAGGTTTGTATGTAATCAGTATAAAATTAGGGTACTTTAATCCGTAAAGTAACACAAAAAAAAGATCCCTTATGGTGCTATATAACCAAGTGATTAACAACATTTGCTCTAAATAGGAAAGTGTATGATCCTTGGAAATAGATATAAAAAAAAAAAGAGAGTAACTATAGTTGTACTTACACTTGGGAAAAATACATAGAAACTGATTACTCAAAGAATGCACAGTAAAACAAAAAAAATAAAGCATAAAGAATTGGCTTGATTAATAAACAAGTCACATTTTTATTAAAAAAAAATAATACATTGGCTCTTATGGTGGTTGGTAGAAGTCTATTATAGATGAACTAATAAATGAGACAGGTCTCAACACTTATTGATTTCTATGGAGCCAATTGTGGTGCAAAAAAGCTAAATTAGTTACTGCTAATAGCAGATTAGTCTTCTGAAGTTCTTTAGTTCTGGAGAGATGAGTAGAGATTGCGCTCACCAGGTCTAAGGCATGTATGCAGTCTTCTTGAATGGTTGTGTTCAAAAGGGGGGTTAAATTATCTCCTGATTGATATGGAAGATTGACAATACTTTAGGTAGAAATTTCGAGTGCTACCTTATCTTGGTAGAAATTCAGGAAATTTGCACCATAATGTGTGTAGTTCACCTACTGCACATCTGGGTTTTAAAAATCCATTAACATTAAACTAGAGCTGGTGCTATTGAATTAACAATCAGATTCGTATACAAAATACAATCAATCATGCAAAAACAGTTAGTGCAGATAATGGAATAAGGTATTATTATAATATATAACAATAATGCAGATCGTTATGTCATTAAACTGGTCTTGTACAGTCATGGCCAAAGGTTTTGAGAATGACATAAATATTGAATTTCACAAAATTTTGCTGCTTCAGTATTTTTAGGCCTTTTTGTCAGATGTTGCTATGGTATACTGAAGTAAACTTACATGCGTTTCATAAGTGTCAAAGGCTTTTATTGACAATTACATTAAGTTTATACAAAGAGTCAATATTTGCAGTGTTGACCCTTTTTTTTTTTGAAGGGCTCTGCAATTCTCCCTGGCATGCTGTCAATCAACTTCTAGGCCACATACTGACTGATGGCTGCCCATTCTTGCCTAATCAGTGCTTGGAGTTTGTCAGAATTTGTGGGTTTTTGTTTGTCCACCTTCCTCTTGAGGATTGTCCACAAGTTCTCAGTGGGATTAAGGTCTGGGGAGTTTTGATAATGAAATGCTACAGTTCTTCAATATAATCTAAACCAATTATTAATACAAAATATTACAGAACCTAACAATTTAAAAGACTAGTTACAATGACATAATAGATAACATGGTACAAATATAAGATATGAATAGTGTGACTGGATCACTATTAAATTACTTTTGGTATAAATTTATTTAAAGCAAGTAGCGCAGGCTGCCGATTTATATAAATTGCCAATGCACTTATTTTTTTATATTGTGAGATAGAAAATTGTTATCTCTGAGACCAGGGTAGAAAATTAGTTTTTTCTGTTTACCCTTGCTAAAGGAAATACCTTATTTCTGATGTATATATGTGATACAATGAGCCTGTGTTTACCAAGCCTTTGGTGTATTGTGACGTGAGGAAATGGCTTGTTTGGGGTATTTTTGTTGTTCTGTGGAAATGTGTATTCGACGACTGTCTGAAGTTTTCATGCCAGTCAGACCTTTTGACTTGCTAGTGGGTGTCCTACCTCTGAAATAAGATCCAGGAAATCACAGCAAGGTTTTTAAGAATTTCATAGCTTAGTATAAATATTAGTGGCTTTGCAATGCATGTGAATCCATGTTTGTGTAAATAGAGTACATCCTGATGCTAAAACTAGCCTGTGTCAGAACTGTATAAAAGATGAGCTGTGTGAGCATGTAATGTATCATTCTGATGTTCCATCTGACCTGACAACTGATACATTAAATCAGTGGAACTGTCCTTGCCAGGACACTTGAGAAATAAACATCACTCTGCTTCAAAGATCTGCTTGACAAATTCTTCAATATTGATGTAATCCTGTGACCTGAAGATTAGACCCTAAAATCTAATCCGTTCTTTGGCTGTCTGAGGTTTGGACCAAAGCTTTTCCAGTACCTCTGCTCTGCCTGCTACCCATGCAGCTCTGGTCAGTGTGATAGGCCAGGGAGGATCCATCCACAGCAACCCGGATCCATAGTAAGAGGTCCAGAGTTACCAGCCCAAGTGTACCAGCACAGGAGTACACTAGCAGTGCCAGTTGACCAGAAGGAACGTGGTTCTGAGCGCCATAGAGTTCAGTGGTGGCAGCAGGCCTCTCCCACTGCAGCAGGAGGGGCGCATACGGAATAGCAAAAGGGCACGGTGGCAAAGTAAGCCCAGCCGGTTCCCAGCAACAACAGACAGGGTGGCATAGGCGGTCCATCCTGTCACAAATAGTGATTAGAATAAACATTGTATATAAATTTGAAGTGAAACCCAACAATAGCATTACATGGCATATCACTTAAAACAAATATATCAACAGAAATAACATCAATAATATACGCTAAATATAATTCTAAGTGAAACCTATAGGAAATATATATATATATATATATATATATATATATATATACACACACATATACATACACATACATATATACATACACACACATATACACACATAATGATATATACACACACTCATGCACAAAAACTATATAGTGAATACATTGTGAATTTCTTGTACGATTCCATTGATTTCCATAATCTTTTAAGACCCTCTGGATGGACAGCACTAAGTTTGTGCATCCAGAAAGCATCTCTGACACAAGGTTTCTTCAATCTATCTGATCTGTAGTTTGTACATGCTCTATTCCAATTAGTCTAATTTTACCCAGACTGTTCTGGTTTTGTGATGGAACATGTCCAGAAACACTCTGCTAACTTCTTGGTGATGTGGCATCTATATTACATAAATCCAATTTTTTATGTTCTTGTTGTATTACCTACATATTGAAATTAACTGGTGCATTTCAATACATAGATTACATAGCACTTTTTAATTGGGAATATTGCAGTTTCTCTTTGGAGGTAGCCAAATTTTTCTGTGTAGACAATTTCAGGATAAGCAAAAATTGTTGCAGCACTACTTCCTCCATAGGACTCAATCTCATGTGTTTGTTCATTTGGAATATAAATTTGGACCACTTAGAATAACAGCTTATGTTTGGTTTTAATATTTAGTTAATAGCAATAGTGAATAATTAATTTAAACAATCCAATTTTTTATTCATTACTTTTTAGTCTTTGAGCCATCGATTTCTATGTATTGTGCAATTATGACCTTGACCTTTTTTTTTTTTTTTTTTTTTAAAAGTTGTTTTTCTAAGAACTATAAAGCTTCCAATAGTGTTATAGTGATTTACAGTCTGATTTCCTATTTCATTGCTTTTAGACACTCAAAAAGTTTGAATAGAGCGAGATTAAAAAAAACAAAACAAAAAAGCACAAAAACTTGTACTGTGCAATTTCACTTATGAAATGAACTGGTGCACTGAAATGAGTAAAGCTATGAAGCTACTACTAGCCAAACAGGCCAGCTGTATAGTCTGAGATATGGATATATTTGGATATTCTGGAGCAGTCAGGTGATTTCCAAATAAGAATAAGAAACATTTGTACATTCACAAACATCGCTAGTGAACATTGCTGGCTGCATTAGTTGAAAACAAAGAAATACCCTTTTTGGGGCAACATCGAGCTATTTTGATCAATTTGAAAAGATTGGAAAATTGACCTTTATTAAAATGCTATTTAGACTACCCATTAAGAGATTCAGGGCTTTTATGTGGAGCATTGAAGAGAATAATAATTTTCTCTAAGTGTACTATGAAATTCTTAGAAAATCAGCAAGGTCAAATGCATGCCTTTTTCTTCAATACCTCAACACCCATAGAAACTGCCAGCAAGTTAGTACCGCTTGACAACCAACATTCAATTTCACATATTTTTATAAAATGTCATTTTTCAATTATTCTACCTATTTCTTCAACTTGACCTTCAGCACATGTCAAATGATGCAAATAATTCACAAAGTTCTGTGTATAATGAAACATGATTTCGGATGTAATTCCCAGCTGTGCTTGCTCATTAGATGTGTTCCTTTCAGGACTGTCAACCATAGAAATTTTCCAAAGCATGTTTTTTCTATAGATTTCTAGATTTGTTTTTATAGATATAACAATATTCCTGGTACAGACATGCAACCTCCAACAAGCCTCTACTAAATCCACGTGTCTTTGCGTCATTTGCTCAGATCATACTTTAATTTGTTAACTTTATTGAACGACAAAATTTCAGTGCTCTGTATATGAGCACACAAGAGATAGAACATATACCTTAAAAGACTCACATAAACAATGAACTGGAAACTTGCAGTCTTCACACATTTTCTGTGACTTGAACTCCCTTAATTGTTTGTTTTTCCATTTTGAAACAACTTACTATGTCACGACTAACATTTACACTGTGGCTTTATTTAAATGTTCAAAGCTTGCAGGCACCACTTAATGGCAAATGTTTGTCTGTCCTGAGGGATATTATGTTTTCGTTCCGTACATGAAATTATCTGTTCAGGAATACAAGTAGATACATTTTATATATTTTCTTTTTGTTCTTGTTTTCTTTTCATCAGTACACAAAAAATAAAAACACCAGACACTGCCTTCAATAACAAAGACCTTGACAGTGCCTCAAGAAATCACAGCAGCACTCACAGCTCTCGAAAAGATGCTACGTTCAATTTCTATTACTTACTGCTTTTGACTTGTTTTTGTCTGAAACCTATTTGTCACTAATATATTTGTTTTACATATTACACAAAAAACACCGAAGTTCAGCAATGGGCAAATTAATTTTTCGCTGCTTGGAAGCAATGAGAGACACCTTGTGTTCACCAAAAGTACGACATGTATTTAAATTGTCCTGCTAATCTCAGAAAGCTACTACCAAGCAATCAAGGAAGATTAGGAGAGACAACAAATATATTAAAGCAATAGGATGTTAAAGAAATATAGGATGAATATATATTTAAGACTATAAAGGTATAATTTGCAGATGCGTTTGTTATTGCCTGTGCATCAGTGTTAAACAAGCAGTGAAAATAACAGCATACCATGTATTAAAAAAACATTCAGATAGTTTAGTTTACATTTTTTATTGCTAGCCTGTGCTGGGAGTTAATGGGGCTTGATGTTACTGGTCAGATGTGTTTAACCATATATAATCAATCAGTGTACTATGGTTGCAAACCAGGGTGGCTACATTAATAAGTGTGTCTAGATCGAAGTGTGTTAGTTTCAAGTGAATGAGAATTATATAAACTTAATTTGGAGTTATTCCGGAGTTAAAATTGAGAAGAACATGCTACCCAGTACTACTGCTACAGGAGGTCATAATCCAACTGATCTGACGTGCTTTTGTTATTTGATATTTAATTAACAGTTTGCCTAATAATTTCCGACCGTCTTGTATTGTGCCATTAGTGGGGATTAATTCACTTATTGAACAAATACACACTGGCTGGCACAGGCTCTATTTTTTACAAGTGCATACACAGATTTGTATAGCAAAGCAAAATTTACACAAAACTTGGAACAATTGGAGAACAGGAGGGAAATATTCTACCAGAAAACACAGCTACATGGGGATAACATTAAGCATTCACCTGCAACTCCATATTTTACAACTGATGTTTCCATCCATCCATCCATCCCTGGCTGCAAGCTTCACATCTCAAGAACTTTGTTTTGAATTCTTAACTTATTTTCTTTTCACGTCAAGAAAAGTTTGTTTTATCGTCAGTTTATTTCACTGCAATATCCCCTCTGTTTAAGCAGCCTGCTGTTTTAATTGACGGCCCTTCCCTCACCCTGCAACTGCTGTTTCAGTCTTCTATCAAATTCATTGTATGAGGAGTTGTAAAGGAGTCTGAACTGGATTTGGACTGGACCTTGGCCCTCTCTTATATTTCATGACTCTGCAAGGTCTCAATTACTGCATATCCTGTACCCTTTTAGTCTCCATTCAACACATCCTCCACCATCCCCCACATGGCTCCCCACATCATTAATCCATACTACAGACCCAAGCCTATCCCCTTAGTCCGCTGTCCCCCCCCCCCATCTCCACCACATATCACCCTGTCCAGACAAAAAATCCAATCCCGCCAACCTTATTCCCATTCTTCCTCTTACTCATTGTGAAGATACGCGATTCCCAAATCACTCAGACACAGTATTAGAGGGACAAATAGAAGGATGATTTATTCTGCAGAACAGGATTAAATACTGCACGGCTCCCTTAACAACAGCAGGACCAAAAAGTGAGGAACTCAGTTCAAATAAATCCAGCGAGTTCCACCTCTTGGCCAAAGTCAGTCACTCTCTCTGTTTCCAGGCTAGCCTCTTTTATCCCGTCTTAATCCCACCTTGGGAACTGCCTGCCCAGGGGAGTTGCAAAAGGTCTTGCTCCTTGGTGTCTGTAAAGCTCACTAGTGGACAATAGGGAGCAAACAGAAATAAAAATGGTAACTTAATTACTGTGTAGGTGGAATTCAACCCCTGAAGTGCTTTTCCAAGGAGATGTTACAGTTTCATCACTGATACTTCCAGATAACAGGGCTAAAAAGTGCAGTCTGAGTATGGATTAGAAAAAGGGGTTGCGGGGGCGTGGTCTGGACGCCATCTCGGGAGGACACGCTGAGCGGAGCTCTCTCCCTGTGCTTTGGAATTCGTGCCTTTGGGGACTCCCTCCGAGTTATAGCTGGTGCCCTGGTTCCCGCTGAGAGTGCCCAGTACAGAAGGATGTCACTGTCACCGCAGTGGGGGCCATCGTTGGGGTCCTGGAGGCGGTTTTGCGGAACCCCCCCCCCCCCGTGGAGGAGACTCTGGCAACACAAACATCTTTTCCAGCCCTAAACGGGTCACTCGCGAGGGGGGTAACACAGCGTACCCCCTCCCTGGATGGTTACATACCTGTCTGGTGGTCAGCGACTCACGGGAGAGCACAGGAGGCCACTTCCGGTAATCGGGCTGCCACTTCCGGTTCGCGGATGCCGGACCTATTACAAGGGGCTGAATATAGGAGAAGAGGCAGTTACTCCCCTCCTGCACACCAAGGCTCACAGGCAGAAACGGGGTAACTCCTGGAATTAACCCTTCAGCCACCTATCTCCCTCAGAGGAGAAGAGCTCAGGTGAGAAGTGTCTGACAAATATATGTAATAGCCTGTCTGCAGGAAGCCTGGCAGACTGATGCCACGTGGTGATCTGAACAAATTGCAGGACAGACTCTGTACCTCAGATATTTGCACATAACAATGTCACAGCCTTTGCAAACTTCACCACGATAGCTGAGATATAAGCCTCGGAGTTAGGAGTGATCATTATCCAGTTTCTGTTGCCATGGCGGTCTAGTGGATATATGGATGTTGAGGGTTCCTTGGCAATTTTTGCTATGTCGGCTCAAACACACCTCTTATATTCCTGCACCTGACATGGCTGTCTAGGCCTCAAATGGGGGGACGGGTCTAGTGACGACTCATCTATTCGCTACAGTACTGCTGAGGAAGATCAGTCTTTGTAACCTGCAAAGTGTGCGTGTTGGAGGCCCAGATGGGCAAGGATAAGAGAGGTTCCACCAAGAAAGCTTCTAAACAACCTGCGGCTACACCTCAACGCTCGAATCTACGTGCTTTTCTGAAATCTCCAACTGGATTAGAAGCAAGCGACATGGCGTCATCCACTAGCCATTCTCGGGCATCCACACCTGATTCCCCAGTAGCTGTGTCTCAGACTGCTGGGGCCCCTCCCGCCAAAGATCAGCTAGAACTATCCCAGATTATGGGCATGCTCCGGACCCTGCCAACCAAACAAGAGGTCCCTTCCAAGAAGGATTTCGAGATGTTGGAGACCAGGTTGAAGGAGGCGGTCCGCCACGAGGTGGCTACTCTCCAAGCAGACCTGGCGCACATGGGTCACCGGCTGGTGGCTTTGGAGGAGAGCAAGGAGGCAGAAGAAAGCCGCTATACCACCCTCCAATCCACAGTATCAGCCCAGGGAAAGGCCTTACAGTGGCTACACTACAAGATGGATGATATGGACAATCGAGGTCGCAGAAATAACCTGAGGATAAGGGGCTTGCCTGAGGATGTCCCCGTACAAGGTCTGGTGGGCGCCCCCACGAAAATATTCAACGAAATACTATGGATGCCGCCGGAGAATGTCATTACCTTTGATAGAGCACATAGGGCATTGCGTCCACGAGGGGCTCCTTCAGAAAGATCCAAAGATGTAATTTGCCGCTTGCATTATTTCACACAAAAATATGAGATTGTGCGGAAGTTGCGAAGCCTGGATGGCCTCCAATTTAACAGTCATGAGATTCAGGTCTTTCAGGACTTATCATGGCACACGCTCCAGCAAAGGCGGATGCTAAAGCCCCTTACAGAAGAACTACGGAAGAATAATATTACGTATCGCTGGGGCTTTCCCTTCCAGCTGCAGGTGGTCCCCGAAGGGAAATCGGCTGCTCTGGTGGAACCATCAGGCCTTTCGGATTTCTGCTCATCACTGGGTATCCCAAAAGTTACACTTCCAGAATGGCAAGAGTCCTTTTCACGCATGACGCTGATGGAGGAAGGGCCCTCAAAAGCGCCAAAGTCAGCCAAGTCCAGACGGCACTTGACCAACTAATAACAGTCTCAAGAGTCTAAATGCTACAGGGAGATGACCCAAGAAGACCTGAATTGCTTGCTGCCTTTTGTTTCTATACAATGGACACAGTAAAGACGCCTTGCAGACAAGTTATTTGTTCTCCATGTTCTCTTGTCTCTCCCTTCCACCGTACCCCTTCCCCCCTCCTCTCTCTTTCCTGTATCTGTTTCCACAGGTTGGAAGTGCTCCATCATGAGGAGAAGGGTCAGAAAACCACAGAAAAGAACTAACAGCTATATGTGGTCTGTTTCCCGAGCCAGCTTGGTTAAGTGTTCTGATACTTTCTGGGTTTTTGTTTTTTATTGCCTTCTTTGAGGGGAGTTGGGTGGAGGGGGAGAGGTCGCTCCTTGCAGAACGCCTTTAGTTAGAATATTTGCAAAGTTATGATTGTTTTGGTCCTTGCCTATGTTTTGACCACCTGTTTCAGTCTTAGATATGTTAGGTTACATTTTTCCTCACTAATAAGCTTAAATAGCAGTACAGAAGAATTGTTATACAAAGTTGTCACTGACATTGAATCCCCCCAGTACCCCCCGACCCGCAAGAGTTTTTTCCGAGGCTTGAGAGGTCTACGGCCTCTCATGTTTCCCCGGAGCGGGCTGATATTTCTGTTCAAAGTATCTAAATATTATTTTCAAATGTTATTGTCATATGCAATTTTCTTCACCATGTCCCTCCTTCCCAACCCCCTTTTATCCTCTTCTCATTATATTCCACCACCACATATCTGGGCTACACGGGCACGTATCCCATAGAGCAGCTATCATGCCAATATATGTCCTATGTTCCACTTAGATGACAAGGGATAAACTTAAATGTATGACTCTTAATGTTAAGGGTCTTAATATACCAGAGAAGAGATCTAGGCTTCTAAGGGATCTCATAGCAACAAAGATAGATGTGGCCTTCTTACAAGAGACACATTTTAAGCAGGGTTCTGAGCCTCGCCTTCGCAGTCAACATTATCCACACATCTTCACGTGTAATAATTAGGGATGAGCGCACTCGGATTTATGAAATCCGAGCCCACCCGAACGTTGCGGATCCGAGTCGGATCCGAGACAGATCCGGGTATTGGCGCCAAATTCAAAAGTGAAACTGAGGCTCTGACTCATAATCCCGTTGTCGGATCTCGCGATACTCGGATCCTATAAATTCCCCGCTAGTCGCCGCCATCTTCACTCGGGCATTGATCAGGGTAGAGGGAGGGTGTGTTAGGTGGTCCTCTGTGCTGTTTAGTTCTGTGCTGTTTAGTTCTGTGCTGTGCTGTGCTGTGCTGTGTTCTGCAGTATCAGTCCAGTGGTGCTGTGTGCTGTGCTCTGTCCTTCTGAGGTCAGTGGTGCTGCTTGGTCCTGTGCTGTGTCCTGTTCAGTCCAGTGGTGCTGTGTCCTGTGCTCTGTGCTTCTAAGGGCATAGTTATTTCCCCAATATTCCCCTGTGTTTAAAAAAATAAAAAAAAGTTTTTTTAAAAAATACCAAAAACTACTTTAATTTTTTTTAATTACCACAAAATTTGCACAACCAATCCTGCAGTATAAGCCCATTGGTACTGCAATATTACCAAGTTCACACATTCAGCAGTAAAAGTCCAGTGGTACTGCAATATTACAAAGTTTACACATTCTGCAGTATCAGTCCAGTGGTGCTGTGTCCTGTGCTCTGTCCTGCTGAGTTCCGTAGTGCTGCTGGGTCCTGTGCCGTGTCCTGTTCAGTCCAGTGGTGCTGTGTCCTGTGCTCTGTGCTTCTAAGGGCATAGTTATTTCCCCACTATTCCCAAGTTTTTTAAAAATAAAAAAAAAGTAAAAAAAAATAAAAAATTTAAAAAAAAAAAAAATATAATAATTATAACCAAATTTGCAAAACCAATCCAGCAGTATAAGTCCATTGGTACTGCAATATTACCAAGTTCACACATTCTGCAGTATCTTGTGCTACATATAATGGAGACCAAAAATTTGGAGGATAAAGTAGGGAAAGATCAAGACCCACTTCCTCCTAATGCTGAAGCTGCTGCCACTAGTCATGACATAGACGATGAAATGCCATCAACGTCGTCTTCCAAGCCCGATGCCCAATCTCGTAGTACCGGGCATGTAAAATCCAAAAAGCCCAAGTTAAGAAAAAGTAGCAAAAAGAGAAACTTTAAATCATCTGAGGAGAAACGTAAAGTTGCCAATATGCCATTTACGACACGGAGTGGCAAGGAACGGCTTAGGCCCTGGCCCGTGTTCATGACTAGTGGTTCAGCTTCACCCACGGATCTTAGCCCTCCTCCTCCTCCCCCCCCCTACAAAAAATTGAAGAGAGTTATGCTGTCAGCAACAAAACAGCAAACAACTCTGCCTTCTAAAGAGAAATTATCACAAATCCACAAGGCGAGTCCAAGGATGTTGGTGGTTGTCAAGCCTGACCTTCCCATCACTGTACGGGAAGAGGTGGCTCGGGAGGAGGCTATTGATGATGTAGCTGGCGCTGTGGAGGAACTTGATGATGAGGATGGTGATGTGGTTATTGTAAATGAGGCACCAGGGGGGGAAACAGCTGATGTCCATGGGATGAAAAAGCCCATCGTCATGCCTGGTCAGAAGACCAAAAAATGCACCTCTTCGGTCTGGAGTTATTTTTATCCAAATCCAGACAACCAATGTATGGCCATATGTAGCTTATGTAAAGCTCAAATAAGCAGGGGTAAGGATCTTGCCCACCTAGGAACATCCTCCCTTATACGTCACCTGAATAACCTTCATAGTTCAGTGGTTAGTTCAGGAACTGGGGCTAGGACCCTCACCGGTACAGGGACACCTAAATCCCGTGGTCCAGTTGGATACACACCAGCAACACCCTCCTCGTCAACTTCCTCCACAATCTCCATCAGATTCAGTCCTGCAGCCCAAGTCAGCAGCCAGACTGAGTCCTCCTCAATACGGGATTCATCCGAGGAATCCTGCAGCGGTACGCCTACTACTGCCACTGCTGCTGTTGCTGCTGTTAGTCGGTCATCTTCCCAGAGGGGAAGTCGTAAGACCGCTAAGTCTTTCACAAAACAATTGACCGTCCAACAGTCGTTTGCCATGACCACAAAATACGATAGTAGTCACCCTATTGCAAAGCGTATAACTGCGGCTGTAACTGCAATGTTGGTGTTAGACGTGCGCCCGGTGTCCGCCATCAGTGGAGTGGGATTTAGAGGGTTGATGGAGGTATTGTGTCCCCGGTACCAAATCCCCTCGAGATTCCACTTCACTAGGCAGGCGATACCAAAAATGTACAGAGAAGTACGATCAAGTGTCCTCAGTGCTCTTAAAAATGCGGTTGTACCCACTGTCCACTTAACCACGGACATGTGGACAAGTGGTTCTGGGCAAACGAAGGACTATATGACTGTGACAGCCCACTGGGTAGATGCATCCCCTTCCGCAGCAACAGCAACAGCTGCATCAGTAGCAGCATCTACAAAATGGCTGCTCATGCAAAGGCAGGCAACATTGTGCATTACAGGCTTTAATAAGAGGCACAACGCTGACAACATATTAGAGAAAATGAGGGAAATTATCTCCCAGTGGCTTACCCCACTTAGACTCTCATGGGGATTTGTGGTGTCAGACAATGCCAGTAACATTGTGCGGGCATTAAATATGGGCAATTTCCAGCACGTCCCATGTTTTGCCCACACCATTAATTTGGTGGTGCAGCATTACCTCAAGAGTGACAGGGGTGTGCAGGAGATGCTTGCGGTGGCGCGCAAAATTGCTGGACACTTTCGGCATTCAGCCAGTGCCTACCGCAGACTAGAGGCACATCAAAAAAGCATGAACCTGCCCTGCCATCACCTCAAACAAGAGGTTGTGACGCGCTGGAACTCCACCCTCTATATGCTGCAGAGGATGGAGGAGCAGCAAAAGGCCATTCAGGCCTACACAGCCACCTACGACATAGGCAAAGGAGTGGGGATGCGCCTCAGTCAAGCGCAGTGGAGACTGATTTCCGTGTTGTGCAAGGTTCTGCAGCCATTTGAACTTGCCACACGAGAAGTCAGTTCCGACACTGCCAGCTTGAGTCAGGTCATTCCCCTGATCAGGCTGTTGCAGAAGCAGCTGGAGAAAGTGAGGGAGGAGCTGGTAAGCCATTGCGATTACACCAAGCATGTAGCTCTTGTGGATGTAGCCCTTCGTACGCTTTGCCAGGATCCGAGGGTGGTCACTCTTTTAAAGTCAGAGGAATACATTCTGGCCACCGTGCTCGATCCTCGGTTTAAAGCGTATGTTGTGTCTCTGTTTCCGGCGGACACAAGTCTACAGCGGTGCAAAGACCTGCTGGTCAGGAGATTGTCCTCTGAAGAGGACCGTGACATGCCAACAGCTCCACCCTCATTTTCTTCCACATCTATGGCTGCGAGGAAAAAGCTCAGTTTTCCCAAAAGAGGCACTGGCGGGGATGCTGATAACATCTGGTCCGGACTGAAGGACCTGCCAACCATTGCAGACATGTCTACTCTCGCTGCATTGGATGCTGTCACAATAGAAAAAATTGTGGATGATTACTTTGCTGACACCATCCAAGTAGACATGTCAGACAGTCCATATTGTTACTGGCAGGAAAAAAAGGCAGTTTGGAAGCCCCTGTACAAACTGGCTCTATTTTACCTGAGTTGTCCCCCCTCCAGTGTGTACTCGGAAAGAGTTTTTAGTGCAGCGGGGAACCTGGTCAGTGAGCGGCGAAGGAGGTTGCTTCCTCACAACGTTGAAAAAATGATGTTTATAAAAATGAATAATCAATTCCTCAATGAAGTACAGCACTGCCCTCCAGATACTACAGAGGGACCTGTGGTTGTGGAGTCCAGCGGGGACGAATTGATAATGTGTGATGAGGAGGAAGTACACACTGTAGGGGGAGAGGAATCAGAGGTTGAGGATGAGGACGACATCTTGCCTCAGTAGAGCCTGTTTAGTCTGTACAGGGAGAGATGAATAGCTTTTTTGGTGTGGGGGCCCAAACAAACCAATCATTTCAGCCAAAGTTGTTTGGTAGGCCCTGTCGCTGAAATGATTGGTTTGTTAAAGTGTGCATGTCCTATTTCAACAACATAAGGGTGGGTGTGAGGGCCCAAGGACAATTCCATCTTGGACCTTTTTTTTTTTGCATTATATGACCAATTAACAGTCGTTTGCCATGTTCAAAAAGTAAAACCAAATTTAAAAAAATACAAGAAATTAAACCAAAAGTAAAATGCCGTGTCATAATTTAAAACAAGAGGTATTGACGTGCTCTAAAACTACTGTATTGTTGTTTATATTTTATAAACACTACACTTGAAAGCTTGAGTCTTTCAATAAAAAAGTAACTGTCCATTGCACGAATATTTGCAACAGGGACAATTTTAGGGTTAAGAAAGTCAACTAATAACACTTCGACGCTGTCTGTCTTTATAAACACTACACTTGGAAGTTGGAGGAGGTATTGTGGCCCCGGCACCAAATTTACTACCGGGGCCACTCCACTGTGCAGTCCATATTTAGGTGTATCAGATATTAAACAACGTTGACAGTTGATGCCCAATTTTTTAATTATATTGTGGCCTCGGTACCAAATTGTGTACCGGGGCCACCACACTACGCAGTCCAGATACTTGTTTGGTGGAATTCAGACCAGTTGAGGGTTTTATTATTATTATATTGTGTGGACCACTCTATCTATACCACACTACAACTCTATATACCACTCTATTTCATACTTTAATTCTATTTCATACTTTAATTCTATTACTAATTACCATAAAGAGGAACAAAATAAACCAATTTTACCAAAAGTATAATATGACTTAGACTTACAAACACTACACTTGAAAGATCGTGCCTTTAAATGAAAAAGTCAGTCTTCATTGCACTACTATGTGCAACAGGGACAGTTTTTTGGGTTTACAAAGTCAAACAATAACACTTTGACCCTGTCTGTCTGGGATCTCAATGACGAATTGTCTGTACCATGTTTGGAGGAGGTATTGTGGCCCCAGTATCAAATTGGGTACCGGGGCCACCCCACTATGCAGTCCAGATACTTGTTTGGTGGAATTCTGACACGTGGAGGGTTTTTTAATTATATTGTGGCCTCGGTACCAAATTGTGTACCGGGGCCACCACACTACGCAGTCAAGATAGATAGATGCGTATCATAGATAAAGTACATTCAGTGGTGTGGGGCAAATTGAAAAATATTCAAAATGCACTGACATTATCAAAAACAAGAGGTTGTCACACGCTAAAACTCCAACATGTATATGATGGAGAGGATGGAGGAGCAGCCGTATGTGTAGTGTAATGCAGATCTGTTGAAGGTTTTTTATATATTTTATTGTGGTGCCCAGTGCCCACTCCTCTACGCAGTCCAGGTACATTTATTGGTGCGATTCATAAAAGTTCAGGGTTTTTAAGATATTGTGGTGACCCACTCCTCTACGCAGTCCAGGTACATTTATTGGTGCGATTCATAAAAGTTCAGGGTTTTTAATATATATTGTGGTGACCCACTCCTCTACGCAGTCCAGGTACATTTATTGGTGCGATTCATAAAAGTTCTGGGTTTTTAAGATATTGTGGTGACCCACTCCTCTACGCAGTCCAGGTACATTTATTGGTGCGAATCATAAAAGTTCAGGGTTTTTAATATATATTGTGGTGACCCACTCCTCTACGCAGTCCAGGTACATTTATTGGTGCGATTCATAAAAGTTCAGGGTTTTTAATATATTGTGGTGACCCACTCCTCTACGCAGTCCAGGTACATTTATTGGTGCGAATCAAACAAGTTGATGGTTTTCTTATTATATATATTGTGGTGACCCACTCCTCTACGCAGTCCAGGTACATTTATTGGTGCGATTCATAAAAGTTCAGGGTTTTTAATATATATTGTGGTGACCCACTCCTCTACGCAGTCCAGGTACATTTATTGGTGCGAATCATAAAAGTTCAGGGTTTTTAATATATATTGTGGTGACCCACTCCTCTACGCAGTCCAGAAAGATACCTTGTTGCAACGTTTTGGACTAATAACTATATTGTGAGGTGTTCAGAATACACTGTAAATTAGTGGAAATGCTTGTTATTGAATGTTATTGAGGTTAATAATAGCCTAGGAGTGAAAATAAGCCCAAAAACTTGATTTTTAAACTTTTTATGTTTTTTTGCAAAAAAATCCGAATCCAAAACCTTAAATCCGAACCGAGACCTTTCGTCAAGTGTTTTGCGAGACAAATCCGAACCTCAAAAATAACAAAAATCCGGATCCAAAACACAAAACACGAGACCTCAAAAGTCGCCGGTGCACATCCCTAGTAATAATCCTGATAGCAAGACATTAGGTGTAGCCATCCTTCTTTCCAGACGATTGCAGGTCAAAGATATAGCAATTCACAAACTGCAAATTGGTAGGGGTCTAGCCCTGACCTGCAAAATTTTTGACCAGTCCTTTACCCTGGTGACTTTGTATGCGCCTAATCACAATCAACCTGTTTTCTTAGAAGCCATTTTGGATAAAGTGGACCCGTTGAGGGAAGGTATTCTTGTTCTAGGAGGAGACTTCAACTGGGTGCTCCATCCCGCCATAGATGCCTCATCAGGGATGACTAGATATTCCGGCAGACTTTACCGCAAGGTGAGACGCACCATGCATGGGCACCAGCTGGTCGACACATGGAGATTTAAACACCCCACGGAAAGAGATTACACTTTTTTCTCCCACCCACACAACACATATTCCCGTCTGGACTACCTTTTTCTATCACACAATCCCCTAGCTCTGGTAAGGGAAGCAACAATAGGCCAGGTCACCTGGTCGGACCACGCCCCGGTATATCTGTCCCTTTCATTACCCCAACCTGGCCACAGGCCATTCACGTAGAGGTTGAACGAGCTCTTGATACAGGAAAACTATAGTAAATCCCAAATCGAGACAGCACTGGATGACTATATACTACTTAACGACACCCCTGACATTTCAAAAATCTCACTATGGGAGGCTCATAAATGTGTTATTCGGGGAAAGATGATTCAGCTAGGCACATTCATGAAAAAACAAAAGATAGCTTACCGAGATCTACTCTTGGATAAAATTAAATCCCTTGAAATGAGACACAAAGTTTCAAGAGAGTCAGAAACTCTGGCTGAATTAGCGGAAGTGAGAAAGACCCTCAATCGGTTGATGTTGGGTAAGATACAGCTGGACTATCGTAAATGCCGAAATAAGTTCTATCAGTGGGGGGACAAACCGGGGAAAACTTTTGGCCCGAGCCCTGCGAACTCAGAGAGCCCAGCTGTATATACCACACATTAAATCAGAAACCGGGAAGCTATGCGTTACTTCCTCTGACATGACGTTCCTATTATTCTAATCTTTATAATCTTAATAGTAAGGTATCGCCGGCAGAGTGCTCTGTTAAACAAGAACGCATAGCGAATTACCTAGAGAGGGTTCAGTTTCCCACACTAGATATAGATACCATACAGATGTTGGAGGCGCCTTTTACATCTGAGGAACTAGAGGAAGCAATCAAAACGACACCCTCAGGGAAAAGTCCTGGTCTAGACGGTTTCACAATATCTTACTACAAAACCTTTAAAACCAAACTGATACCACTCATGCTTCAGGCCTTCAATGCGATCTCCGCCCAATCCCACTTTTAACATCACTCTCTGTCAGCCCACATTACAGTATTGCCTAAAGAGGGGAAAGATCCAGCGCTTTGTCCAAGCTATAGGCCTATATCTCTGCTTAATGTGGACATTAAATTATACGCTAAACTTATAGCAAACAGAATGAAGTCACTTCTACCTAAAATTATTCATTCAGATCAGGTAGGATTTGTTCCGGGGCATGAGGCAAGTGACAATACCACTAAAATAATTGATTTGATCCAGCATGTCACTTCTACCAGCAATTCAACCGTCCTACTATCCACAGATGCGGAAAAGGCATTTGATAGAGTCGACTGGGATTTTAAGCAGGGGACACTTAGCCATTTGGGGTTGGGGCCGGTGGGACTGGCAAGAATTCAAACATTATACACACACCCGACGGCCAGAGTTAGGGTTAATGGAGATCTATCAGAACCCGTTAATATAGCCCATGGAACAAGACAAGGCTGCCCCCTCTCTCCCTTGATTTTTATCTTATGTATGGAGGCACTCGCGCGGTCAATTAGAGCAAACCCGGATATCTCCGGAGTCCGGATGGGAGATAGAGAATTTAAATTAGCACTCTTCGCGGATGATCTTCCTGCTATCCTAACGAACCCAATTGTCTCTATTCCGAGTTTAGTATCGGAATTCCGGGTTTTTGGAGTTATCTAATTTTAAAATTAATTTCTCAAAATCAGTAGCTCTCAATATTTCCACTCCACCTAACGTAATTGAAGGCTTGAACTTGGCTTTCCCCTTTGCCTGGCACCCCACACATATTAAGTATTTGGGGGTGATCATAAACAAAGACAACTCAAAGATTTACACGGATAACTTCCTACCCATTACCGCAACTATACGTTCTAACTTAAGGGACTGGCTTCAGAAGGACTTTTCCCTGACAGGTAGAGTTAACATTGTGAAAATGAACCTACTCCTGAGAGTTCTATATCTCCTTCACACACTCCCAATCCATGTCCCCACCTCATGGTTCAATGAGTTACATAAGGCTATTAGACATTTCGTCTGGAGGGGCAGGAAACCTCGTTTCAAACATGACATACTATATAAGCGCAAATATGACGGTGGTCTTCAGCTGCCACATTTTTCAACATATTATGATGCTGTTATGCTGAACAGGGTTCTTGACTGGACAAGAGGAGGAGGAGACAGGCAATGGGTTTGGATTGAAGATTATATATAAGATACAGCTATTGATCTTGTCCCATGGCAGTCTTCTCTTCCCACGATTAAACACCCGACTATCTCCCCCACCCTGGCTAGATGGTCAAAGCTGCAAACTACTCCCAACATTTCCACAAAACACTCTCCCTTGACGGCACTTTTCGACAATCCAGACTTCCCCCCGGGTCTCTCAAGACAGTCTTTCCAACATTGGATCCAAGCGGGGATAACCCGTGTCGGCCAGCTGGTGGGCAGGTCTGGAGTCATACCATTTGCTGATCTACAGGCCAAATGGGGCCTACCCAATGTGGAAATTTGGAGGCATATTCAATTGAGACACTTTGCAGGTTCTAGGGGAGTCCATGAGGAGGCAGGTAGGACGTGCACGCAGTTTGAGACCCTTTGTACGGCGGCTCAGCGCCCTAGGCACACCTTATCATCTATATATAAGATTTTGATCGTACATTCATTCAAAGCGCTACCCAAATTCACCAGGGACTGGAAGCGGGAGTTAAACATGGACATATCTGAGTCGGACTGGGGAAGCATATTTCAGCGCACTCAAGCCAGCTCAATTAGTATAAGAGTGGTTGAAACACACTAAAAAATATTAACTCGGTGGTACCGGTGCCCCAGTCTTTTGGCAAAGATGTTCCCTGGGGTCCCTGATCTCTGCTGGAGGTGTAGAGGAACTTCGGGCACCCCTTTACATATTTGGTGGGAATGCTCGGCAATCAGACCTTTTTGGGATGCGGTTATTCTCATCTCCAAATCAATTGTGGGAACTGAATTACCAAACTGCCCGAGATTTTGGCTACTCAACGACACTAATATGCCAGTCTCTCAATACAAAAAGTCCTCGGTAAAATTTCTTAATAGCGCTGCTAAGGCTGTGATACCGGTCCACTGGAGATCACCGTTAGTCCCCACTATAAAAGAATGGTTTACACGAATAGACTTTTATATGGCTATGGATGAAGTAATTTATTCGGCAGAGGATAGAAATAGAGCATTCTACGTGCTGTGGTCGGAATGGATTGAGTTTAAAGACACAGTGTTGTTTGCTCAGTGGAATGTATGAGGCCCAACTCCCCCCCCCCATGCCTTCCCTCCCAGCCTTCCCCTTCTATCTCTCTATCCCCCTTAATATCTTTCTTTTATTATCTTTTATAAGAAGGTTTAAGCAGTTATACACCACTTTGGGTGAATCTGCAATTGTTGTTGTGCAACGGAATGCTTTAAGTACCATATTTATGTGTTAATACTGTTGCATACATATGTATATGCTGTTTCACTTCAATAAAAATAGATTATACAAAAAAGAAAAAGGGGTTGCAACACTGGTTCCATACACCATGCCCGTTTCTTTACACTCACCTTCCCCTGTCCTGCGCACTCTGGAAGGCAAGATCTGTCTGCAACAAACTCACTCCCATAAATGGCCTCTTTCTCTCCCATGCCTTTGGTCTCCTGGCCCTTACGGAAACGTGGATCACGCCCTCTGATCCTGCTTCCCCTGCTGCACTCTCCAATGGGGGTCTCCTTTCACACTATCCATCCTGGGGACCGCCAAGGGGGGGCGTAGGTGTTATGCAGCCTCCTGGGTACACCATCAGCGTTTCCTCCCCCGTTTTTCTTCCTTTGAAGTTCACGCCATCCGCCTCTTCTCCCCTTTCCACCTTCGTGTTGCTGTCATCTATCATCCCGCAGGCCCTTTCTCTCAATTTCTTGATAACTTCGCTGTCTGGTTTTCCCCATTTCTTCTCTTCTGATCTTCCCACTATTATCATTCGGGATTTTAACATCACTACCAACTCTCCTATCACTACTGCTGCCTCTAATCTCCTAACTCTCACTTCCTGTTATGGCCTCTCCAAATGGACAATTTCTGCCACCCACTATCATGGTCACTCCCTGGACCTAGTTTTCTGTCATCTCTGTGACTTCTCCAATTCTGTCTTCCCCCTCTCTGAGCATAGTCTCCTACCCCTTGCCCTCTCTTCCACCCAAAGTTGCTCGCACACTGCATCCCACCAGTAGCATTGCACCATCTTTGCATCCTCCCTCGAATCCTTACTTGCTACCATTTCCTCTCCATCATGTCCCAACACTGCTGTCTCTTGTGATAACACCACACTCTGTTGCCCTTCATACTGAAGCTCCAGCCACTCCCCTTCATCCCCGCCAATCCAATCCTCAACTGTGGCACTCCCCACTTACTCTTCTCAGCCAAGAGCGCTCCACTCCTCTGAATTCCAATGGAGGAAAGCACACTCCATCGCTGACTTCATCCACTTTAAATTCATCCTTTCTTCCTACTATTCTGCCCTCTCTCTTGCCAAACAAACCTATTTCACATCTCTTATCTTCTCCCTTTCCAATAAACCTTGACAAGTGTTTACCAACATTAATTATCTACTGTGTCTTCCGCCACCTCCTCACCTCACTCTTGACTTTGCCATCTACTTCAAAAACAAAATTAACTCTATCCAAAATGTATAGGGAAAAAAAGGGGAGAGGGTAGCACATATCACAGAGGAAGGGAAGGAGGGACATAGTGGGGAAGGAACACAACGGCTGATCACATCAGCTTAATCCCTTGCCTGGGGGTACCTAAATATGATATCAAAGTAGCAGCAATATAGCAACAACTCAAAACCCCTTAGTTTATCTACAGAATACTATAAAGGAGAGTGAGCGAGTAAAAGAAAGAATGGGAACTTACATATCAAACCTTCTGGAAGACAAATGCTTACAAACCAGAGAGGACAGTAGGGGCAACTTGCGGGTCAGTGTGAGAAGGGGTGCCAACTCCCTCTGTCGTATAGACATGCCAGCTATGCCATTTCATCAGTGGTGATGCCATTGCAGTAGAATACATCACCTACAGAGTCTCCAGCTCATTACTGTAGTGCACTTGGGAAATAATTTTACTCATTAGGGGGGGGGGAGGTAGCGGTTGCTTTCATGATTGTGCAATGGCTGTCCTAGTGGATATCAGAACGTGTCCCATCACATACCTCTCACATAGTGGAAAAGAGGGTGGATAGTGGTGCAAAAGGGCCAGCTGGCAAGTGGGGTAGACATAGTACGAGAAAAGCTTACCAATGCCATAGACATTTTAAAACTTCAACAATGGTATGCACAATAAATTCCAGCTCATGCACATATCTAAAACATCTATCATATAGTCCTACCTCTAATACATATCCAGCAGTCTGTCTTTTTATTGTGCTTTGCAAGTTCTTCTTCTGTCACTTCTATTAACCTTCCCTTTAGACCTGTTAAGTCTTTGCCACTACTTTTAACTTTAATCCAATCCATAAGACTCCTTCCAGGCTTTAACGGGGTCTGAAATACACAATGTTTGCACCAACAATATTAAAAATTTAAAGTTATTTAAAACACGCAAAGCAATGAAGAACAAAAAAATCTCAGATACTTGTACTCCATAGTAATACACCAAGATTTTAGAATATGTTTGATGTACATCAGGCAGTAAAGATGCCTTACAAAGACAGTTAATTCTGTCTCTCATAAGTGTAAGTGAACCAGAGCAACTGGTGACTCACTCCTCTAACAGACAATATTAAAAGAAAAATCATTATTTAATCACTTTGTTTACATTTTGTTTCCAGCTGAGATTGAGGGCACCGTTTAAATCTTTGTCCTTTCTCTGAATATTCGGTTTTATATTCCGTTTTTTGTACACAATATAAAGAGGCTAATGGTGAATAAAAATTGCTGTTCAGTGCAAATAGCAAATCCCCTTGTCGATTATACATCCTTGAAGGAGTCAACCAATGACAAAACACATTGGACATTCTGTCATTTGACATGGAGGATGTCCCTTGCAACCAGGAAGCGCTTGCGAGAGGAGCGAGTCGAGCCGAATATCAACTATAACCTTGAAATTACTGATATCACAAAATTGTAATCAAATATTAGATTAGTTTTCTTATGCACTTATGGAGAAAGAAAAACAAAATAAGCATCTGAATAAGATCAAAATGAAAAGTGAACCCACAGGCTATGCTAAAATCATTACAAAGCATGGAGGACTACACACATTTACAGGAAAACAGGAAAAATAATTTAGATGGAATTGAAGGTAATTTTCTTAGGGACATGCAATCCTATAAAATAAACTACAGTGATTGTTGGTCTCACAAAAAAATAAGCACCAATAGGGCAATCAAAAAGCCCAACTTCATACAAAAGCCACAAATTACAATAAAGGGACTGATGCTACAGAGATTGCACATAAAGACAACACACAAATCACAACAAAACCCATCAACACAAAAAATTAAAAAGCCTGCATATTTACCACAAAAAAACAGAAAGCAACTCAGATGTAAATAACCACTTTTCAGCAATCATCCAGGCAAAAACACTAATTAACAGCTCTAAAAACCTCTAAATAGGGACAACTTGGAAATATCTTAAGATACCAATACACTAAAAATACAAGACTACAGATATACAATGGTTCAGACAAGGAACACTAAAAAAAATCAACTGCAGACTGACCACACAACTACTGTACTTACACAAAGGGCAGATTCAATTAGCTGCATGATTCCTAGGTGTGTTTCTGTGCAAAACACCAGCAATTTCTGAACAGAAATCGTTGGTCATTTTTGCTTGCACATCTTTGAGGCGATTTAAACCATAAACATCCCTCAGAAACAACGCAGGATCATTATGAAAGGAGTGACCACTTAGTCTAGCTGACCATTTCAGCACTTCACACAATCAAGACCATGTACTCTGATCAGTTATTGTCACTAAGACATTTTTGAGAGGAGAGGACATTATTTCAAATATATTAATGGAAAAGGGAAAATGGATTTATAAAGTACATTCACTGACCTCACACAGTCTGAATATTGACTTCACTCTAGATCACACTTGCCGACTTATTCAGCAAGCTGTCCGGGAGAAGGATCCTTCATGGGGGCGTGGTCATGCAAATCGTGATGTTAGGCCCCGTCCCCTGCTGATCTTTGCTAATTTCAGTCTAACAGCAGGGGGTGGAGCGAGGATGAATCATTCAGCCCCACCCCCATTTCACTTTGCTTTTACCCTAAATATATTTATATATCGTTATACCATTTAATTTTACTTTGGTATGTTAACTATTCAAAATCTCTGATTATAGTAAAATAAATATAGTCCTCTTAGTGCTGCTGCCTAATTAGTGTTGATGTTGTTGTGCTACTCTGATGAAACAAGCAGTATCCCTTCCTCATAGACACAAATGGAAAATATCAGTAATATGTCTGAGCGCACAAATGTAAAAAGGGAACACATTGATTGTGTATAAGAGGAAGAAAGAAATATTGTAGTAATAATAAGCAAGGCAATCTTAATAAAAACATGTTTGGATACAGTAACAATACAATGTGACAACAATTCTGCAAGAAGATGCAAATATTCATGGATATTCACTAGACTATAGAATTTTTACATTCCACATTCATGTTCCCTTTGTTTTTTTAAAAATAGAATGAGTGTGTTAGACAGTTCCTATCATGGTAGATATCAGGGGGTACAGGGAAACTACCATCTACAAGACCATTACCAGTTTCCTTGTAACATGTGGTATGTGTCCCACTGATTGATAACCCCTGGGGTGCAGTCAATTAGGCTTAATGCAATAACTGACTTACTGCAGAGTGCTGCAGATGATTAAAAGCTGTGAAAAAAGGTCTTTCAAATTTAATGGAATACAAGTGAAAAGTCCTCCTAGGAAATTTGAATTGCGTGTTTCTCAAAGAAGAAATTCGTAGCTTTGCGTGTCCCATTATAGAAAAAGGTTCTTAGGTTTTAAGCAGTGTCACATTTCTATGTACTGGTTAAAACAGTCTTAAATCCTCGGAAGCAAACAGCAGTAAAAAACACTTAAAGAGTATATATACTAAACTGCGGGTTTGAAAAAGTGGATATGTTACCTATAGCAACCAGATTCTAGCTGTCATTTTCTAGAATGTACTAAATAAATGGCAACTAGAATCTGATTGGTTGCTATAGGCAACATCTCCAATTTTTCAAATCCGCAATTTAATAAATATACCCCTTAGAGTGGAGAAAAAATTCTTATGAGCTCCAGTATTGCTAGAATGTATTCCTTTCCATCTCTCTGGCTCTCCAGTAGCTACAATCACCTAACTTGCACTGATCTGTGCTTCCCAATGTAGCTCAGCTGTTATAGGGACTGTCTTAGTCACAGGTGGATGGTGAACACAGAGGAGTACAGAGTTGCTGGAGGGAGCTGCCACTGTGTAAGCCCATGTGTGAAGTATCCGGTTGGGGATCCTATGCATTTTTTTTCTTTTAATATAGAATACATATGTCTGTCTGTATATATATATATATATATATATATATATATATATATATATATATATATATATACACATATACATACATATATATATACATACATATATATATACATATATACATATATATATATATATATATACATATATACACACACACACACACAGTACATCTGGAAAGTATTTACAGCGCTTCACTTGTGAAGTCATAGGATTAGACAATGGACAACTCTGGCATTTACTATTGATAATGGCATGGGGAAGGTTTAACCGAAAACTTCCATAATTCATAAAATCCAATTGAGACAGACAAGTGCCTTTATCCACATTTAAGGTTAATATTACAAGGATATTTTAAAGAGAAAAAAAACAAATATTCAAAGATCACAATATTAAAGGACTCAACATATTGCTAAAATTAATCCTACTCCACCCAACTAGCTTAGGAATCTCCCACCATTTATGAAAAATGTTTATGTATTCAAGCTCTCTGTACAATAGCGCTGATCAAATATTTTAGGGAGCAATGCAGTTAGTACTGTTGATTATTGTAAAGCATAAATAAACCTTAAAAATAATTTGGGGTATTGCATAGTGGGACCACAGTGGCAGATATAATAAAAATGTGGCCTTAAAAGAAACTGTGGCTATTAAGAATCTATATAAGCCATATAGTGGAAGTGTCTGAAATAGGATGGGAGGGAGGAGGGGGGGGCTTGTATAGCAGAAGATACAGAGATCACACTAGACCCGTGATGGCTAACCTATGACACGCGTGTCACTCGTGACACGCGGAGGCAGTTTGACTGACACGCCAGGCGATTCAGTCAAACTGCCTGTTTTAAACATACCAAATATTTTTTCTGTACAGCAGCCGCGGACGCTTCTTTGACAGCGCCGCGGCTGCTGTACATCTCCCCGTCGGCGAAATGGAGCTGCTGCGCACGCGCGGTCACAGCAGCTCCTCCCTTGCGTATATCTCCCGGCAATACTTCAATGGCGCGCTTCCCTGGGGCACGGTAGGGCTTGTAAAGGCTATTTATAATATTTAATAGTAAAATAGCCTCAGATACTGGCCAACAGCAATGTTATGTAGTGTTTTTATTTGTAGACAAAAGACTCCATTTCTGGTGAGCCTGCAGGGTATGCAGAGCTGTCTGATTATATATAAATATTGTATTATAGGATTAAAAAATTTTTTTTTAGAGATATATATATATATATATATATATATATATATATACATATATAATTTGTCATTGGGCTACAGGGTGAAACCAGATACTGGCCACAAGCAATCTTATATTGTGTTGTTTTATATCTCTATTTTTATTAAATGATATAGATATATATATATATATATATATATATATATATATATATATATATATATATATATATATATATATATATATTGTTATGTGCGTACTGTCGCTAACCAATAACGATTGTCGAACCTCGATTTGTGTTTCCAAAGCACAAAGATTTATTCGCAATAAGTGGAATAATATGCTCAAGCGAAGTAATAGTAAATACAGCCGTTACTTATCGCAGGCGCTCTGGATCCAGTGCAGTCATTCAATCCTGAAGTCTGGGGACAAGATGTCTGCACTCTGGATCACAAGCTGCTGCTTATATACACAATCAAATACAGTAATACAATGAAGATGGTATAGCTTGCATCTATTGGTCCGGGTCTCAGGAATGTCCAAGGGGTCGTCAATCATTGGCTGGTTCATCCTAAGGAATCCAAAGGAGGGGGTCATCTCTGCAGGGGGTATGCTCTGCTCTTCCCGCCCGGATTCCTTAGTCTTAAGTAGTTCATAATTCCCTATCATTCATAACTTGCGTATGCACTCTGCGATTCCCTCGCAGAGTGAACCAAACAGTAGGATATGTAATAAGGTTCATTATGATACCACTCATGATGTTATTCCTTTAACCCATTCCGTGTATTTCACTAATATGCATGTAACTCTGATATAACATATAAATACTACTATATTTCGACATAACTGACTATGTGTTGCAATTACCATTAATGTGTACTATTTTATAAGTATGCGTGTTTGTACGAATGTATGGTAAAAGACCCATTACTGTTGCTGCCACGTGTAGTGGATGCGTACGCCCTTTCACGCCGTAGCGTGCCCTCATACGTCATAGCGTACCGTACGCATCTTTTCAGACAAAGACAACCAAGTTTGCTAGACTTTAATTGAAATGACTTTATCCAATTTGCTGACCGACAGTTCCACCCTTTGATAGTGTAATAAACTATCACCCAATCACCGTTTCAAGTTCAGGATTGTACAATACTTCTCCACAGACCATGATCTCGGTATCTGGTACCACCCTTTCAGTCTCTTTCTCAGTGTTACTCTTATGAGACCGTTTTCCACACTTCAACACAGTAGGAACACATTTGACAACTAAACCAATTGCTAAGATGACACCCAGTATAAGGAGAAGGAGCTTACCTACACTCGCAATCATTTCCTGTACGCACTCCCCCAGACCGGAGAACCATTTTGCTGGGTTCAACCATGAGAACCAACCCGCCACCTTTTCCCCGACCTCATATAATGAAGAATTATGGCTCTTTCGAAATTCCTATTTCAGCTGCAAAATTTCATCCATCTTCCGGTCTATAACCTCTTTAGGGTCGTCCGTATTATTAGTAATGTACGTGCAACATTTGACACCGAACTGGGTGGCCAGTGTCACACAGTACCCACCAGTAATAGAGGTGAGATAATTTAGTACCAGTCTATGTTGCACCAACTCCTTCTTGTACGCTTGTAGCTCCCTTCCAGTATACCTGAAAGTGTCATCATACATCTCGGTGATATTATCTATTAATTTAGCTAGGTCTTGGATATATTTAAAGTTTAATGTTCCCCGAGCGGTCCTGGTGAGATCTAGAGCAACCATAACTTGGAAACCAGCAGTTTCACTAACCAATTTTGTAGCTATGGGTTCCTCACCAGGGATCATATTTCTCTTGCCACGGTGTTCATACTGTGTGTGTATGTATGGTGGTGATGTAGTCTTGTGAATATCTACCATTTCTTCATGAGTAATAGTCATGATTTCAGGAACCAGTTTAGCTAAGAAACACAAGCCCTTGGAACTCGGAGTCACCCAGGAATAAGCTTTCCTTCCACAAACAAAATACACATCATCAGGGAGAACATAAGGAACAGTATGCCCATGAATTATATCACACAGAGTTTTGATAAAACTACCCATGCCTAGTGTCTCCATCTGCTCTAGACACGTGTCGGCATTAATGATATTTTCACATTTATCTGTAGAGACTTTTCCAATAGATACCTTCTTATGTTTGGTTAGACGCCCTAACTTGTGACTTCCATCAGCATTCCTGCCTAGTAGTGACCTTGTGAGTCTCTCTCTAAAATGAGTGTGGCGAGCCATTGTCTGATCTGATAGGTCAGCCTCCCAAATCTCCAGGCGCTTTGCATGGGATATGTTTAGGCACAGCAAAGATCTGCCTATGGAGTATTGTCGAAGCGTCAGACTAGGGGACCTAGTGTTATTGTACCTCCCTTCTATGGGCCTCCCACCCCTTAATTCGAGTACTTCGGATATGTTTAAAGGGAATGGCACTAGTCCTATGTTATGCTGCCCTTGAGGCACGTGAGAGCACACCCAACATTCAGTTTGGTTTAGCACCTTACCCACCAGGGAGTGATAATCCTCCAAAGGATGCCCGCCTATATTCAGAGTACTGGGGGACTGGCATCGTTGGATGCATCTCTCGTCAACTAGGGAGTTGCAGAACTTGCAGATACAATACTCATCAGACAATAGCCCCTCACACTGCCTCCGAGTTCCTGAGCTAGCAGACCTTTTCATAACCCCTGGACCAAGTTTGATAATGGGCTGCTCAGGATATTCTATTAACTTTTCTTCGGCCTCTATTTCATCCGTATCGGTCCCAGAACTCTCCTCCGTCCTCCATTCTCCTTCACAAAAATAGAATGTCCTAGAAAAAGTAAAAACAAGGAAAATCCTGGAACAAAAGAAAAACAAAAACCGCCACTCCATCGCTGGAAAGATAGTTCTGAGGCAACGTCTCTGGTTCAGGTGTCTCAACTGCAGGCTTTAGGTCTCCCGGAGCAGGTTCACAAGTGACAGTTCTATGTCGTCGGTCTGAGTCTTGTCTTGCACTTTCTCCGGATTATGGACTCTCCTGCAGTGGGTGGAATGGACCCAAGTGTCTCTCTCTGCAACCTTCAGTGATGTAGTACTGGTCAACAGCACTTGGTACGGGCCTTCCCAACGGTCTGTTAAACAACCTGAACGTAAGAAATTGCGGATCATAACAGTCTCCAGGTTCAACATCATGACAGTTCGTTTCTGGCATACCAGGTGACAGCATTTTTAGTTTTTGTTGTTGTTGTTTCAGCTGCCTACTCATTCTTATAAGATATTGTACAGTCACTTCATTATTACACTTCAAGTCGTCTTGTGGACTTACGATCAAATGAGGTTGTCGTCCGAACAGTATCTCAAAGGGGGACAGATTAAGAGGAGGTCTAGGAGTGGTTCGAATGCTGTGGAGGACCAACGGCAAAGCCTCAGGCCATGCCAACCCAGTTTCAGCCATTATCTTACCTAGTTTGCTCTTTATAGTACCGTTTACTCTCTCCACCTTACCACTGGCTTGTGGTCGGTAAGGGGTGTGAAGTCTGCTACTGATTCCCATGAGTTTACACATATTTTGGAAGACATCACCAGTAAAATGGGTACCCCTATCACTTTCAATGATTCTAGGGATACCGAACCTACACACAAAGTCTTGTACGATTTTCTTTGCAGTGAACACAGCAGTATTAGTGGCTGCCGGATATTCTTCTACCCAACCGGAAAACACATCAATACACACTAACACATACTTTAGATTCCTGCATGGTGGTAATTGGATATAGTCAATTTGTATTACCTGGAAAGGTCCGTCTGTAGGAGGGATGTGGGATGACTCAGTTGGAATAGTTTTCCCAACATTTTTCCTCAAACAAGTAAGACATGACATTGCTTTCTTACCAGCTTGAGAGGAAAATCCGGGAGCACACCAGTATGCTCTCACCAGTTTGCACATACCTTCTTTACCCAGGTGAGTCAGGCCGTGTGCTGCTTCAGCCAGGCTTGGATAGTATGTTCGGGGAGCTACAGGCTTACCTTGTCCATCCCTCCAGAGTCCTGAGGACTCTTGACCACATCCCTTCGCCTTCCAGACCGCCTTCTCCTGCAGGGAACACAAATCTTGCATTTCAATTAATTTCTGCATGTCTAATGTCTGAAAAACCATCATAGTCTCGGTCGATACAGTCATAGGTTGCCCTGCTGCCCATTTAGCAGCTTCGTCTGCCCTGTTGTTGCCCAATGACACTGGGTCTTCTTCAAAGGTATGGGCTTTGCACTTTATGACGGCTACTGTTCTGGGTAACTGTATCGCTGTCAGAAGTCCTTTTATGTGTTGTGAGTGTGCCACTGGTGTACCTGCTGCTGTCGTAAAGTTTCTAAGACGCCAAAGGGCCCCAAAATCGTGCACTACCCCGAAGGCGTACCTAGAGTCAGTATATATATTGGCTGATTTACCCTCTGCCAGTTCACACGCTCTCTTTAGTGCTACTAGTTCCGCCACCTGGGCTGAGTGAGGTGGACCAAGGGGTTCAGCTTCTACCACATCCTGATCGTCTACAACAGCGTAACCAGTACATAGCTCTCCTGTCTCTGTCTGTCTATGGCAACTTCCGTCTGTATAAAACGTAAAATCTACATTTTCTAAGGGGGTGTCACGTATGTCGGGCCTTGCAGTAAAGGTCTGATTCAGGTGTTCCATACAGTCATGCGTGTCAGTATTCTTGCCTAACTCATCATCAACCAGGGTCTCCTCACCTCCCACCCTTTGTGTCTCTTGAGACACATACGGAAGGTATGTAGCTGGATTTAGGGTGCTACATCGTTTGATGGTGATGTTTGAGGGTGCCATCAGGGCTAGTTCCCACTTTGTGAATCTAGCTGAAGAAACATGTCTGGTTTGGGCTGAATTTAACAGAGCTGATACAGCATGGGGTGTATAGATGGTTGAATTATGTCCTAATACTACATCCTCGCTCTTACTTACTAGAAGGGCCGTTGCTGCTACACTTCTGAGACATGTTGGGAGTGACCTTGCCACATTGTCTAATTGTGCACTGTAGTATGCTACCGGTCTACTAGCGTCACCATGTTTCTGTGCGAGGACACCTGCTGCACAGCCATCAGCTTCTGTACAAAATAACTCAAAAGGCTTTTCATAATCAGGTATTCCCAATGCAGGTGCTCTTGTCAGACTATCTTTAAGATTAAAGAACGCTTGCTCTGACTCTTCTGTGTGTACGACACGTTCTGGTTTTGAGGAGGAGACTAGCTCCTGCAATGGTAATGCCAGAATAGAAAAACCTGGGATCCAGGACCTACAGTATCCACACATCCCCAAGAAAGTACGAATCTGCTTCTGGCTCTGCGGCAGGGTCATGTGTTGTATGGCCTCAATTCTGTCGGTTGTCAGGTGTCTTAGCCCCTTAGTGAGGCAGTGTCCTAAGTATTTGACCCTAGTCTGACATGGCTGTAATTTATCCTTTGCCACCTTGTGCCCTGTTTGTGAAAGATGAAGCAACAACAATTTAGTATCATGTAAACATGACATAAAAGAATCAGAGCACAACAACAAATCGTCCACATATTGAATTAGAACAGACCCATTGTGGGGTTGAAAGGATTGCAAACAGTCATGTAAGGCTTGGGAGAAAATACTGGGGCTGTCAATGAACCCCTGGGGTAGTCTGGTCCATGTGTATTGCACTCCCCTGTAGGAGAATGCAAAAAGGTATTGGCAGTCAGGGTGAAGAGGGACTGAGAAGAAAGCAGAACATAGATCAATGACAGTAAAATGACTGGCAGACGGTGGAATCTGCATGAGGATGACAGCTGGATTCGGCACTACGGGGAATTGGCTCTCAACAACTTTGTTAATTCCCCTTAAATCCTGGACTAATCTATAGCCCCTCCCCCCACTCTTCTTCACAGGGAAAATGGGACTATTTGCTGTACTGGCTGTACGAATTAAAATCCCTTGTTGTAACAGCCTCTCAATAACAGGATATACCCCTAGTTCCACCTCCGGTTTTAATGGATACTGTGGGATTTTTGGAGCTATCCTACCACTTTTTAGATTGACCATGACAGGGGCTACGTTTGCCATCAGTCCAGTGTCCTGTCCATCTCTGGTCCATAGGGAACCTGGTATTTCCAGCAACATCCCCTTTACTTGAGATGGACTTTGTTCTATAACAGGAGAGTGTAACATTAACCTTTGAGGGGTGTCCAATATGTCCTGTACCTCATTTGCAACCTTCTCGGGTATATCTAGGAACACACCATCTGAAGTACAGTATCTGACACATCCCATTTTACATAACAAGTCTCTCCCTAGCAAGTTAGTAGGAGCCGCCGCAGCCAAGAGAAACGAATGCTTAGTATGCAGAGGCCCGATAGTAACTTCGGCAGGTTTAGTTAGAGGATAATGTAACACTTTTCCCGTTACCCCCATAGCTGGAATAGTTTTACTGGTCACCTGTAGGTTGAAAGGAGAGGTTATCACAGATCGGGCCGCCCCTGTATCTACAAGAAAAGTTTGTTTCCTGCCAGCTATGTCAACTATCATTGTTGGTTCTTCACTCTGACTCTCAGTTAACCTTACTGGCTGTAGACTACAGGTATGACCTGACCCCTAGCGCTGACTATTGATTTTCCGCGCAGCATTTGCTGCCGTAATATGCGCGGGTAGATGTGAGTCTTCTAGTCTATGTGAATCCTTTCTTGGAGGATATCTATGTGACCCACCCCTATGTGTATTGAGTCTTTCTTTATTACAATCTCTCCTGTAATGTCCTTCCTCGTTACAGTTGAAACACCTGACCACTTTAGGTTTCCTGTTATATGGGTTGTATGCTGGTGGTCGTGTGTGCACCCCTTCTAGAGCCTGTATACTTACCGTCATTAACCTATCACTTTTCTCTTCCCTTTTTCAAAAAAGGTTCTTGTCATGCTCCACAGCAGACTCCCTAAGGAAGTCTACCGTGACGCCTCTCCAATTAGGTAATGTGGTTTGTACTCTAGTCTTTAAATTTTCCCTAAGGCCATCCATCAGTACCCCTACAGCTACCTCTCTGTGATGTGGGTCCTCACTTATGTTGGATATCCCAGTAAATCGTGCGATCGCTGTTATAGCTCTAGCAAAGTAATCTGAGGCAGTTTCACTATCCTTTTGTTTAATGGTGAAAATCTTACTCCAATTTACCACTACTGGAAAACAGATGGCTAAGTGTTTGACAATTTGTTCTATATTCCGTTGGTTAATCTCATCAGTCAAGGTGTCATCTTCCTCCAACAAACAATCTCCAATAAATTTTTGTATGTTAGTATTGGGAGGAAGACACGCCCTCAACACTACCCGCCAATCCTTACTGGTTGGTTCGTGAGCATTCCCTAAGTCTTTAACAAATTTCTGACATTTAGCTAACTCCTTTCTAGGGTCCGGGAATTCAGTCATAATGGAACGTAATTCTGATCTAGTCCAGGGACAATGCATTGTAACATTTCTTAAAGGAACCACACCATGCTTATCTGGTTTCCCATTGGGAACCGATATTGTGCGGACCGGGAACACACCCTCTGGTATACTAACTTCAGGGGACGCTACAGGATTTACAGGCCCTAGATTTAGAACACTTTCACTCCTAGTGATCACGCTACTCTCACCTATCTCAGCGATTTTCTCATAATTGCGCTGAGCCTCTAGTACATTAACAGCATGGGCAATGGCCGAAATCACAGTGGGTTCATCTTCATTTTCAGATACACTTGATTGAAACTGATTTAAAACAGGGTACAACTTAGTAATTTTTCTATTTTCAGTTTTAACAACGGCTGTACTTACCCCTCCCGCCACATAAGGTGGCGGGGGCGCGCTTGCGCTGGGTTCGCCACGCTTCGCAACGGTTACATCCGCCTTGCGCGCGCTTTTCGTCACGCCTACTTCCGGTTTGCATTCGCTGCTCTGCCACGTGTTACTTTCCATTTGCCACAATTTTAAACAATCATTATGTTTATTTCTCTTTTTCGTTGACTTGATCAACCATATTTTATCTTTTACAGTATTTAGTACCTCTGCATTAAAACTCCCTATTGTTGGGAAAGGCCTATCACAAGCTTTGGTCATCCCGACCCACGTGTCACAATACACAGTTGCATATGCACCATATTTCTTACACATGAGAAACCTCGCTGAACCAATAGGGCCTTCCTTAGGCAGTACACTGACCATCTCTAGCGTATGCTTAGCACCCATGTTGAACAATATACCTTCTACCTGGAACACAGACACACCGCAATGCTCTGTTCCTTCCGGCCAAATGTGAAATACAGACACACCGCAATGCTCTGTTCTTTCCACCTAATATTTTCAACTCTGTTGCTATACTCACCGCTAGAGATCTATAATGCTCGGTGAACGTATTTCCTTTAGCCGCGCTCACTCGCTTTTCTCGCCCCTGGCGAGGGTCCCTAATACAGAAATATCACTGTGGGCCCCAAGGGCTATCAGCTCCTCGATACCCTGGCTCAACCACAAAAATCTGCTGAGTTTATTATGGCTGGGAGCGCAAAGTCGATACAATCAACCTGCCTTTCCAGTATAATTCCTCCTAGCTGCTTCACCAATTCGCACTAACGCACTGCCTACTAATACTAATTATTAGCAAACCTTGCGATCTATTGGTAGCGCTTTGCGAAAACCCAGTTTTCGCATTCGGTATACCTGCCCTGTATACCGTCCTTCAGTTGGGCAATCCGCCTCGTCAGACAGCAACTGAGCACAATCCACAATAAAACAGTGTATCTACGTTACAACATCACACACTATACACCTTTTCTGCGCAGAAAATCAAAAGTTCCCAACAATAGTAATAATGTCTCAGAGGCTTTCACAAGTAATTATACTATGCATGTATAATAACTATCAAAACGATTGTTTAACCACGTGGCAAGTTTACCGGAAGTTCGCGTACGCACAGCAGGAAGTACACATACGCTAAGCAATGCAATACAGTTAAAACGCACAATGACAGAAAAAAGAAACAGTTTTCTCTTTTGTCCCTAGGTTCTAGTTAGCGTGCCCTAGATAATGCAAAACGGACATTCGGTTTCACAACACAGAGTAAAATTCAGGTTTTGAACACCATGCGTTCTTACCCGTTTATGACGCGTCTCCACCCTTTGTTGAGGAACCGAAATCCGTTGGTCTTGTGTATCATCGGCAACGAAACCTCCAAAGCTCACGAGCCCCCAATTGTTATGTGCGTACTGTCGCTAACCAATAACGATTGTCGAACCTCGATTTGTGTTTCCAAAGCACAAAGATTTATTCGCAATAAGTGGAATAATATGCTCAAGCGAAGTAATAGTAAATACAGCCGTTACTTATCGCAGGCGCTCTGGATCCAGTGCAGTCATTCAATCCTGAAGTCTGGGGACAAGATGTCTGCACTCTGGATCACAAGCTGCTGCTTATATACACAATCAAATACAGTAATACAATGAAGATGGTATAGCTTGCATCTATTGGTCCGGGTCTCAGGAATGTCCAAGGGGTCGTCAATCATTGGCTGGTTCATCCTAAGGAATCCAAAGGAGGGGGTCATCTCTGCAGGGGGTATGCTCTGCTCTTCCCGCCCGGATTCCTTAGTCTTAAGTAGTTCATAATTCCCTATCATTCATAACTTGCGTATGCACTCTGCGATTCCCTCGCAGAGTGAACCAAACAGTAGGATATGTAATAAGGTTCATTATAATACCACTCATGATGTTATTCCTTTAACCCATTCCGTGTATTTCACTAATATGCATGTAACTCTGATATAACATATAAATACTACTATATTTCGACATAACTGACTATGTGTTGCAATTACCATTAATGTGTACTATTTTATAAGTATGCGTGTTTGTACGAATGTATGGTAAAAGACCGATTACTGTTGCTGCCACGTGTAGTGGATGCGTACGCCCTTTCACGCCGTAGCGTGCCCTCGTACGTCATAGCGTACCGTACGCATCTTTTCAGACAAAGACAACCAAGTTTGCTAGACTTTAATTGAAATGACTTTATCCAATTTGCTGACTTCGACAATATATATATATATATATATATATATGTATATATATTTATTTTTTAAGTGACACGCGACCCGAGGAAGGCTACACTTTTTTCTGATTTTTGACACACCAAGCCGAAAAGGTTAGCCATCACTGCACTAGACAGTGGTAATGGGGTGCAGTGCTTTTTGATTGTATTCAACGATAACCACTAAAGATTTAGTTCAGTAATTTACTTATCCATGTAATCCTCAATAATAAACATAAAAACATTCAACATGACACACTGCAAATGGCAGAATGGTTTTTATATAGTCACTTAGCAGATTCCCTGCCTACACACTGTAATTACATGCACTAAATGTCCATCTCAAGGGCAAACTTGATTGTTTACCTTATTTTGTTATATTAGGTATCATTTGTCTAACATCTTACTTCATCCAGAACATAAGATGCAGGTCTAAATATTTACTCACATACAGTAAGTAAAACACAAACAAACCAACTTACACAGGAAACATTTCACAACAAACACAGCACTTATGTCCTGTTGCATCAATAAAACATTTTTAATAAAATTACCAGATATGTTTACAAAAAAAAAAGTGATGCAACAGAAATGACAATACATGCAATGGCTGAAGAAGGGGAAGTCAGTCTTGCAGCAACTAGAAATGAAATGTACTGCAAAATAATAACTAGAGATGAGAAAATTAAATGATATGGTTTACCAAACTAATCAGTTCATCCACAAAAATATACAAAAACTAGAATCTTATTTCATCAAAATGTTCAGACAAACTATTGCCTTCTACTGCTGTGGCATATTCGCGCGCCATACTAAAAGGGAGACATATAAGTCAGATCTATCATTTTTACACCTAATGCAGTAGAGACATGTGTATTTCTAGGAAAGTGCATTGTTCTCCACTGTGAATTTTTAAAGTGGCCGAACTCCTAGAATTCTTGGTTCTCTGGGATAATTTGTCAGAACAGTTATTACTCCTACATTAGATCATTGTAATGAATATGTAATAAATCACACATACATATTGTACTCTTGAATATTTAAATATTTAAATTTTTTCTAAATAAATGTGTGGGTGCCCTCACAAAATGCTAGTCTCAGCCCTATTTGTAATGCACCTTGTTTAGAAATTTCACACAATGTAAGTTACCTTTTGCAATGTTTTGCTTTCATTGTTAACACTATAATCAACATTTTATATGCACACAAAACTGCAGAGAGTAATTTCACTTTCTAGTTTATATCCTGACCAGGCATCCTCTCTCTACAATCTCTCCCTCACTACTGCCCTGGACGCTGTCGCCCCGGCCTCTACCGTCAGCAGACGCCACATCCTTCCCCAGCCCTGGCACTCAAAACTCACCCGCTTCCTTCAAAAGTGCTCTCGCACTGCTGAACGCCTCTGGAGGAAATTTCGTTCCCTGGCCGACTTCCTTCACTTTAAATTCATCCTCTCTTCTTTCTGTTTCGCCCTCTCCCTTGCCAAACAATCCTTCTTTAAGTCCCTCATTTCTTCTCAGTCCTCCAATCCCCGCCGCCTCTTTGCCACCTTCAGCTCCCTACTCTCCCCCCCACCCCCTTCTGTCCCGTCTTCCCTCTCCGCTTCTGACTTTGCCACCTTTTTCTCTTCCAAAATTGAGGCCATCAGACTGAATATTTGCTCTTCCCCTTCTCCCGCCTCCCTCTTTGCTTCACCTCCCATTAACACCCGACTCTGGTGCTCCTTCTACAACAGGTGAAGAAGTTCACTCTCTCATTCAGTCCTCTCCACCCTCTACCTGCCCTCTCGATCCCATCCCCTCTCACCTCCTTCGCTCTCTTTCTCCCACTGCCTGCTCCTACCTCGCACACCTTTTCAACCTATCACTCTCCTCTGGGGAAGTACCCCTCTCATTTAAACACGCTCTCATCTCTCCTATCCCCAAGAAACCCAATCTCGACCCCACATCTCTTGCCAATTATCGCCCTCTCTCTCTTCTCCCCTATGCCTCCAAATTACTTGAGCGGATTGTCTGTAGCCGCCTAACCAGGCACCTCTCGGACAATTCCCTCCTTGACCCTCTCCAATCTGGCTACCGCCCGCTCCACTCTACCGAAACGGCCCTGGCCAAGGTTACTAATGATCTCCTATCGGCCAAATCCAAGGGTCACTTTTCCCTACTCATCCTCCTTGACCTCTCCGCAGCCTTCGACACCGTGGACCACCCTCCTGCTGCAAACTCTTCTCTCTCTCGGCCTCTCTGGTTCTGTCCACGCCTGGTTCACCTCTTACCTCGCTAACCGCTCCTTCTCTGTATCCACGTCTGGTTCTTCCTCCTCCCCCTACCCTCTCGCAGTAGGAGTCCCGCAGGGCACCGTTCTTGGCCCTCTACTCTTTTCCCTCTATACTTCCTCCCTTGGTGCTCTCATCTCCTCCTTTGGCCTTCAGTATCACCTTTATGCTGACGACATTCAAATCTACATCTCTTCACCTGATCTTTCCCCCACCCTCCTCGCTCAGGTATCTGACTGCCTCTCCGCCATCTCCTCCTGGATGTCGGAGCGCTTTCTCAAAATCAACATTTCCAAAACTGAACTCATTGTCTTAACTCCTCCCAACCACCCATCCCACCATGACCTCTCCATTGTCGTTAACAACACTACCATCTCCTCTGTCACCCAACTCCGCTGCTTGGGTGTCACCCTTGACTCCTCTCTCTCTTTTGCCCCCCACATTCATTCCCTTGCCCAAGCCTGTCGCTTCCAACTATGCAACATCGCCCGCATCCGTCCCTTTCTCTCTCAGGAGGCCACCAAAAATATAATACACGCACTCATCATTTCCCGCCTGGGGATTACTGCAACCTCCTCCTCACCGGCCTCCCCCACTCTCGTCTCTCCCCCCTCCGCTCTATACTCAACGCGGCCGCAAGACTCATCTACCTCTCACGCCGCTCCTCCTCTGCCTCCCCTCTCTGCCTTGCCCCTTCCCCTACAGAATTCTTTTCAAACTCCTCACCACCACTTACAAGGCTCTCTCCCACTCTACTGCCCCTTATATCTCCAACCTCCTCTCCATTCACACTCCCGCCCACTCCCTGCGCTCGGCCAATGACCGTCGCCTCTCCTCCACTCTGATCACCTCTTCCCATTCCAGGACTTTTCCCGTGCAGCCCCCCTTCACTGGAATGACCTCCCTCGCTCCATCTGCCTCTCTCCCACTCTGTGCTCCTTCAAACGTGCACTCAAAACTCACCTCTTTCTCAAAGCCTACCACCCGTCCACTTAACCCCCATCTCCTCCGCTTATTCTCCCCTCTCTCCCATTGCCTCAACTGGCTCCTCTTGTGCCTGGTCTGTCAACCCTCCCTTAGGATGTAAGCTCGAATGAGCAGGGCCCTCTTCCCTCCTGTCTCCTTACCCATTCTTCTGCTCCGTGTCTATTGCATCTGCCTGCCTGGAGTTTCTGAAGTATTGGTACTTTTTGTTTATTGTTCTGTACTGTTATACCCTGTATAGTCTACTGTTTGTACTATGTGCGGCGCTGCAGAAACCTTGTGGCGCCTAACAAATAAATGATAATAATAATAATAATAATAATAATAATAATATTATATCATCATTCACCAGGAAATGTCATGTAGGAATAACAGCAAGTATCTTAGTTCATAGCATCATTATACCATCTTTATGGCCATATGACTGGACTTTCGTTTTCACTTTCTCACCAACCCGTAAGGAGACATACCGGAGGTATTAACACCGCATAGACTTGTACCTCAGTAAGGACATTTGTTTGTCTCCACATCATCTCTGTGTCTGCTATTGTTCCGGAATCCGATAAAACAATACCCCTTTGACATACTGGCTGGAGGCTATCGTTATTCTATGGTATCACATCTGTTATATTTATTGTGCATAACGCCTATGGATTTTACTCACTGGAATTCATTATGCTGAATTTACCAATGTTGTTTTGATTGTTTTATATCAGTGAATGCAGGTAGTTATTCTTGTGTATCGCATCTGTTGTATTTTATTGTGCATAACGTCTATGGATTTTACTTACTGGGATTCAATATGCTGATTTTATCAATGTTGTTTTTATTGTTTTAATATTAGTGACATGCAGGTAGTTTTTAACTTGTGTCTGTAAACTTGGATTGTATTAAATTGTTATTTATTGATAATTGCACACTGGACATTACCATATTTATTTATATATCAAATAGGTACCTATAGTCAATGAACGCCCAGTGAAATCTGTTATTTATTTCTTAAGTCAGAGGATAATAAAAGTCTGTTGCGCTGCATTCCTACTCCTGCTAGATCTGTGTAATATATCAGCCACTTATAAAATATCCTGACTCGTTGTCACATCTGAAAGTTGCAAATAATTCATACTTTTTAACAAAATTTAGTGCTGCAAATGCAGAATTGCAACGTTTGTTTCGCCTTAGCTCCCATTCAACTAAACACAGTTATATTCCATCTATTAGGTTAGTTACTATCCTTTAATTTTCATAAACTTCGGGAGTATAACTATTAGGGCTTTATTGATTTTTAATGCAAATGCCAGTCAATCCTGTCTGCCTGTGATATAATATTATTCCATTATATAGATGCACCCATATAAATGTATTTATCATCTCATATTTTTGGTGTTATTTTGCCAACATCACAAAATATCTTATTGCACTGTTGTATTTTTCATCATTTAGTATTCAGGCTATTCCTTTTCCCATTCGCATGCTACCTTGCCACTGATTTTCCATTACTGCTGCTCTTTTATGTTAGTATTGAACATTCCCCCATTGATTTATCACAGACAGCTGTTTATTTGTGAGTATCACTATTGTACCAGACAAACACTAATAGCCATGATTGCATGTCTAGGACGCGTATATTTCTCATCTCAAAACACCTCAAAAATGCTCAGAGAACAAATCACATCTCATCTCTCATTTTTTTTTAAAAAAAAAGGAAAAAGCTCTCTGCAATGCCACTTTAACATTTGATGATGGCGCACCACCAATTGCTAGACACTTTGTTCAAATAGGGCATCAAATATCGAATTTTCATTGTATACAGACAAAAAATGTTCCACAATTGCTGAGAAGGGATAATCGTGATATGCTTTTGTTACAGAATAAGTTGCAATGGATTGACTAATATTACATCCTTTACTGTTCGGTGCCCGTATTTATATATTGTGAACATTTCTACCTGCATCATTTCTATCTACAGCATATTTGGTGATTGCTTCTGAAATCACACTAATATTTGACATAGGTTGTCACAATGTTTTTCTATATTTGCCAATATTTATACATTGTTTTTAGTATTATGAACATTATGTTTGCTATTTTTATCAAGTTGATTTCATATCTGATATAAATGTCTGCGAGTATATTAATCCTTATGAAATCATGTCCCTAGAAAAAGTGATTTCATTGTGACAACATTAAGTTATTTGATATTCCGGTTATATTACGCACTTTGTAACAATGGATAATTAGTCTGTACATCCATCCATGATTTTGTCCAAGGTGTGGTTACTTTGCAGTTTCTACCCGATTACAATGTAGGTATTCATGACTACTTTGGTAAGCTCATATACTATATATGTGGATGATTCTTCCTTACGAGATTAGTGCAACGTCTATTTAACAGGAGGTGGTAAGCGATTACACTGAGCTTTTGATTTCAAGTGCATTTTATTTGAAGTGTGGAGTTATATCCAGTAAGGAGTGTTGTGCTGAGAGAGCGAGATAAATTGAGAAATTAATCCGAGTGCTTATTAAGGGGATTCACTTTTATGTCTGTTTACAAACTGTCTTTATTTTTTTTCCTTTTCCCTGTTAGAACTAGTGAATGTGGTTAAATTGCATTATTTCAGACAGCTGATTCGTGCAAGCTCTATTTAACAGGAAGTGGTAAGCAATTTCACTGTGCTTGCGATTTTAACTGCATTTTGATTTTAAGTGTGGGGTTATATCCAGTAAACAGTTGAATATTTTAAGGGGCTATAGATGATTATAAGCTTGTGAGCAGGGTTCTCTTACCTCTCTGTCTGTATGTATTACCCAGTATTGGTTTATTAAAGTTGTTCCCAATTGTAAAGCGTTACGGAATTTGCTGGCGCTATATAAATAAATGTTGATGATGATGATGAAGGGGCTAGCAAATGATAGTAGGTTTGAGTACACTGTAGGTTATAAGGGGTTAAGTTAGTCATAATAAGAGGAGTGGTAGCAGGATCTACACCAGCACCATCTCACTCAATGCATATCTTGTCATATGTACGCACACCTCTGTGAGAAATGTGAGCAATTGGTCTCATTGGAAGCCATGGTAACTGATCTAAAGCAGACCATAGCTAAATTGAAGGAGATTGCACAATCTGAAGCAGAGTTTACAGCTCACCGTTGATGCATTAGCAGGTACAGGTGGAACAGAGACAGAAGAGGATGCACAAGTAGGCAGCTAGGTAACAGTTACAAGGGGTAGCAGTGGGAGGAAGAAGCAGAACAGTTCTGAGCTGAGCACTCCCAGCAGATTGGATGAAGATACTGTGGAAGGCCGTTCAGAATTGGTAGAGTTGAGCGAGACTGTTTCCACTAGCAACCAGGGGAACGGACTCTCCAGCATAGAGGGGACCAAAGTTACTTAGGGACCTAGGCATATTGTGGCGGTAGGTGATTCAATTATTAGGAAGGAAGATAGGGCAATCTGTTACCGGGACCGTGCATGCCAAACAATGTGTTGTCTCACTGGTGCTCAGGCTCGACATATTGCAGGACGGATGGACAGATTGTTGGGAGGAGCTGGGAATGACCCAGCAGTTTTGGTGCATGTTGGCACCAATGACCGAGTTAGGAATGAATTCAGGGACCTGGATCGCTTATTTAAGGCAAGGATATCCAAGGAAGTATTTTTGGAAATACTACCTGTGACATGCGCTAGTCCAGGGAGGCAGCGGGGCAGATTAGGGAAGTTAATGCATGGCTAAGAGTTTGGTGTAGGAAGGAGGGTTTTGGATTCTTAGAGCTCTGGGCTGAATTCTTGGTCAGTTACTATCTTTGTTGTTGAGACAGATTGCACCTGAATGAGGAGGGGGCTGCTGTGCTAGGGGAGAGGATGGTTAGAAGGCTGGAGATTTTAAACTAAGCTTTGGGGGAAGGGCAAGCAAATATTTACAGTATAGACATTGAAAGTAGTAAGGGGGAATTTAACAAGAGTCACGAGGGTGGAGAGGGGGGATAGGAGAAACGTAGCCGTTAAGGAGAGGCCCATGTTAGCGCCAATAAGAAAAAAAAAACAGTCATATCAAAGTAAAAAGGAATACCAGAAGGGAAGAAATGGACTTAAGTTTATGCCAGAAAAATGCAAAAAGCCTTACAGGTAAAACAGTGGAGATGGAACTAGTGTCAATGGGCGAGCAATATGATATTATAAGAATTACTGAGACATGGTGGGATGATACACATGACTGGGCAGTTGACTTGGAGGGCTATACTGTCTTCAGGAGAGAGGATAAATAAAAGGGGAGGAGGAATAGGTTTTTACATTAAGCCAGTGTTAAAACCAAGTATACAGGAAGTTATTTACGACAGTATTGGTGATAATATAGAGGCATTGTGGGTGGAAATATCCAGTGGAGGAACAAGATCAGAAAAGTTGCTGATAGGGACATGCTATAAACCACCAGATATTAGTTTGGCTGAGAAAGCTCAACTTATAAAATTGAAGAGGTTACGCAACTAGATCAAGTTATAATTATGAAGGATTTTAATTATTCGGACATTGATTGGAGTCCTGCAACTTGTGGTACAGCTAGGAGCAACATATTTTTGAGCACCCTAAAAGATCATTAGATGTCTCAAATAGAGGAGGAACCAACTAGAAACCATCATATACTGGATCTAGTAATAACAAATAATGTAGACATAATATCAAATATTCAAGGAAGGAAACAGTGATCATAATATGGTCACATTTGAAAATAGCTTCCAGAAGCAACAGTATAAGGGATCAACTAGGACTTAGAAAGGCAAACTTTAATATGCTAAAGGCGTCTATAAAGTGCTGGGACTCAGTTTTTGAAGGAAAAAATACAGAAGAAAAGTGGGTTATCCTTAAAATGTTGGAAAAACACACATACAAGTTCATTGCTATGGGAAACAAATGTAAAATAATTAAGTCTAAACCTATGTGGCGAAATAAAAAGGTAAGGGGAGAAATGGAAAGGAAGAAGCGTGCATTTAAATTGTTCAAGTCTGAAGAAACTGAGGAGTACTTCGATAACTACAAGGAATGCAAGAAAAAAACATGCAAAAAAGAAATTAGATTGGCTAAACTAGAAAATGTAAAACAAGTTGCAAAAGAAAGTAAGACAAACCCTAAAAAGTTTTAAGTATATAAATGACAAAAGGATTAAAAAAAAACCAAAAAAAAAACGACAATATAGAACCCCCAAGAAGCAAGATTGTTGGATTGATTAATGATAAGGAAAAGCAGAGGTATTAAACACTTTCTTTTCTTCAGTATTGACTAGAAAGGAACAAATAGTTGGAATAATACATAAAAATGGAAATGCAACCATACCATTAATTAATACTTTACTGAAAATGGAATAAGTCCAAAAGGTGACTGAATAAAATTAAGATAAATAAGTCTCCAGGTCCAGATGGCATACACCCACGGGTTCTTATGGAGCTAAACTCAGAAATAGCTAGAACGCCATTTTTAATTTTCATAGATTCAATTTCATCTGGCTCAGTACCAACGGTTTGGTGAATAGCAGATGTTGTGCCATTGTTTTAAAATGGAATGAGATCGATACCAGGGAATTATAGACCTATAAGCCTGATATAAATAGCGGGGAAACTACTGGAAGGTATATTAAGGGATTGTATTCAGGATTATTTGGCACGCAATAAGATTAGTGGGAATCAGCATGGATTTGTGAGGGATAGGTCATGTCAAACTAATCAGATTAGTTTCTACGAGGATGTTCGTAGGAACTCAGACCATGGTAGTACAGTAGTTGTGGTCTACTTCGATTTTGAAAAGGCCTTTGATACAGTGCCACACAAGAGGTTGGTTTACAAAATAAGGGAACTGGGTCTAGGAAACAACATTTGTACTTGGGTCAAAAATTGGATGGAGAATAGGAAACAGTTGTGAAAAATGGAACATTTTCAAATTGGTCAAAAGTTTTAAGTGGTGTATCTGAAGGTTCCGTGCTGAGACCACTACTTTTTAATATATTTATTAATGACCTTGGGGATGGTTTAGGGAGCAAAGTTTTCATTTTTGCAGATAACAAATTTTGCAAGATAATAAAACCAGAGCAAGATGTAGTTTCTCTGCAGACTTGAATAAACTGGAGGATTGGGCAGCCAAATGGAAGATGATGTTTAACATAGATAAATATAAGGTTATGCACTTAAGGATCCAAAACAAGGCTTACATTAAATGGGTTAAATTTAGAGAAATCTATAAAGGAAAATGATTGGGGAGTGCTCATAGACAGGAGACTTGGCAATAGTGCTCAATGTCAAACAGCAACTGCAAGAGCCAATAAAGTATTGGTATGCATATAAAGGAGCATAGATGCAAGTGAAGACAGTGTAATTTTGCCACTATATAAATCGTTAGTAAGCCCCCATCTTGATTACAGAGTGCAGTTCTGGGCACCACTTTATAAAAAAAAAAAAAAAGGACCTTTTGGAACTATAAAAGGGTTCAGAGAAGGGCGACAAAATTGATACGGAGTATGGACTCATCAAGTTATGAGAAAAGGTTAGCTTCTTTAGCCATGTTTACTTTAGAAAAGAGGCATCTAAAAGTGGATATGATTAATATGTATATTTACATTAAGGGTCAATACAGAGAAGTTTCATGGGAACTTTTTACCCCAAGGACTATACACAGGACATGCAGTCATCCCCTAAGGTTAAAAGAGAGGAAATTTCACAACCAGCAAAGTAAGGGATTCTTTAAAATAAGGGCAGTCAAGATATGGAATTCAATGCTGGGGGAATGTTGTGATGGGAGATTCAATGGATTGGTTTAAGAAAGTTAGACATTTTTATTTTATTTTTAAGCAGAAAGGGTATCCAGGGGTGTGACGGTCAATTAAAATGAAGGAAAGTAGTGGATCCAGGGAGACATAAAACAGCAATATTGGGTCAGGAGGGATTTTACCCAATTGAAACAAATTAGTGGTTGTTTCATCCGGATCACTTTCAGACATAAGAGAGGGATCGCAGGAGATCCAAAATAGGTTGAACTTGATGGACTGGTGTCATTTTTCAACTTCATCAACTATGTTACTATATTAGATGATAAATATGAGAGAATTATTAACGTTAATTTAATTTCCTTCAGCTATTCTATGGCAACCATATCGTATGGATTAATACCCTAGTCAGTTGAGTAGAGACAGGTAAAAAATACCCGCAGAAGGTAAATAGTGTGACTCCTCCTTTCCCTGTGTTTGGGAAACTTCCTACGCTGTTCCTGAATATGCCCTTAGAAATTCCAGGATCTCACCCTCGTTACGCTTATAAGCCTGTGCAATAATTTCTCTGATCCATCTCGCAAGAGTATATTTGGATGGAACTTTTCCTTGTCAAGATCCTACAGGTAGGACAAAGAGTTGTTCCATATATCTGAATTCCTTTATTCTGGAGAGGTAATCCAAAATTTACCTGACAGGATCGAGTGTGTGTAAAAGAGACGAAAGTATAATCATCTGATTCATATAAATTGTGGAAACTATATTCAGTAGGAATTCAGAAATGATTCTTTATACTATAGGGCAAGTAATTCCCCACTCTGCAGGCAGAAGTGATTGCCATCAGAAACAACATGTTAAGTGTCAGGTGACACAAAAGGTTTAATAAGGAGACAAATTCTCTTTACTGCTTAAAAATAAAGTAAAAAAAATAAAATAATCCAATGCACATAAAAGAAGCTAAGTACGTACATGAGCCTTTAAGTGTAAGGGCAAGACCTTTGTTCAAGCCATCATGTAGCAGGAGTACGATCCTCCAATTTGGACTTGCATAATTGAATGAATCTTCTCTAAATCCTATAATAAATATAAGAGAATAAAATGTTTTCCTAGCTTGAAGAAGTACTTCTATCGCCTTGTGTGATATTTCCTTTAACCTTAAGTGTAACCGCTCTATCTTTACACCATTGAAAAGAAGATGTCGGGATTTGGATACAGACTGGTCCCTGGTTCTGTAGAACTGATCCCCACGGCTATTTTTGGAGCAATTTTTAAGCTATTAGTCACGTCTAATTTATGTGCTGCCTGCTGGTATTTGTGCTGCTGACACTGGAGGTGCGGTGTCTAACGAGGCCCTGGTCTTCATCAGAGACCCCCGCAAGGAGGTATGGATACGGTTGCTAGGGATGCGCAGGTTGCGGTTCTGCAGTACAGCTGCCAGTGAAGCAGAGGTAGAATGGTCAGGCGATCCAGGTCAGAACCAAGCGGACAAGGGCAATACCAAATCGAAGTCCAGAAGAAGCATCAGAAAACAAGCCAAGGTCAGAATCCACAAGATTAGAGTAGCAGGGGTCAACCAAAAGGGGTTAGTCAGGAACAAAACGAAGTCAATAACCAGAAATAGAGATAAACCACAGGAGACGTTGGAGTAGAGGTGGGACCTAATACTCTGGCATCCCTAAGGGTGCCAGAGGCCTCTTCAAATAGTGTACAGCCCGGTGCTAATCACCGGCTGCGGTGATGTCACCAGCCGCCGCGTCCGAGATTGCATCCAGTTGCCTAGTATCGGGGCGCACATGCGCTCCAGAGCTGGCTAAGCGGCCAGAAGTGTGGCATCTGGTTGCTATGCAACCATATGCAGGGGGATACGAGACAGGCAGCCGTCCCGAAGGAGGTGCGGAGGGATGGCTGCAATGACCCATTCACCTGGATGTGATCTGCTAGAATAATCTCCCATGACATTTCCTCTGTCTACCACATTTTCTCTGTCCTCATCTCCAAAATATGAACACAATAAAACAAAAGAGCAGAACTATTGTGATGTAGGGCACTCCTGGGGTACTGATATCATAGGGTACTATATTCATTTACATATTGATGTTAATCAACAGATTAGGTGACCAACGAAAAGTAAATTAAAATACTTTATTTCATACCATTAAATTGTATATTGTTTAAAAAGCAAAATATTCCTAAATTAAAAATAATGGGTAGACAGCAGGTACGTAACCTTATATTACCCCTATTATAACTTGATTAAGCGGAAAACTGTAGCCATGTGAATAGTATATATTTTATATACTTATACTCCAATAGTGTGTTCCTGTAAATCTACATTATTTGATCAAAATTCTATGATGAATATAAGGATAACTAACTACCCGGTGTTTTGTTTTTTTTACAAAAAATGATACATGTTACATTTGCGTTATCATGCAATATCTTTTATACAAAACATCTTACATGGCAGAACCTTTGGTATAATTGGTTATTTGTACATGTAGTTTATGCCTCATCAATGTTTCAATATACTCACTTGTTAGTTATTCTAATACTATTGCATATTTGCCTACTTTTTCAATTAGTTTTCTGGGAGGTCCAGGGGCAGGTGGGGGCAAAGCTCGGAGAATCACATCACCACAATGACACGTGAATCGCTTCACTAAGCCCTCCCCCTGCATTTATCTTTTCAAACTGCCCGGGACCCTGGAAGGTTGCCCTTCTCTCCCGGAGGACTTACTGAAATTCGGGAGTCTCCCGGACAATCCGGGAGAATAGTCAACTATGTACTATAGTACCATCGTAACACTCCCACATATGGGTGTTGAAAATGCTAGTAAAAATTGTAAGCAAAATTCTGTAATTTGCCCTCCCTTTACAGAGCGTCAGATGCAAATTCATTAACAGGACTGAAAATAATCCTACATTATAATGCTTAATGAGCGTAATCATAACTCCTTTGAACCTTACAGAGTGTTTGCACAACTGAGCGCTGCAAGAAAGGTGGAAAACGATAAGACACCTCAGAAAGCGTGTGTGTACAGATCCATTCACTTACATTATTTATCAAACTAGTAGAGTCAGAGAGCAATTAATAGGCTTTAATAATGCACATTAAACACTTAGGAGTATATTTGAATTCTGCGCAATGTGCTGCAAATCTTCACTTAACTTGACTCACACCTTATTGAGGTACAATCAATCAGAGCTATATTAACATGACAGTCCTTTCCGCCAACACTTCACCAAGAATTGAATCTTGCCTTTAAAATAATGTCAATGGACCGCAGTAGCACATTGGTTAGCATTGCGGTCTAAAAGCGCTTGGACAATGGCCTCACTTCTGACCAGACCACTATCTGTATGGAGTTTGTATTTTCTCCCCACGTTTGCATGGGTTTTCCCACAGGTGCTCTGGTTTCACTCCAAACACATACAGAGAATGAGAGAGAGTTTAGACTGTAAGCTCCAATGGTGAAAGAACATTTATAAATAATTAAATATTCTCTGAACAGTTATACATAATATGGTGGGGCTAAATAAATAAAATACAAAAGGTTTTAGACATTACATAATCTTTTTAACAAACAACTTTCTTTTGAACAGCTACAGCACAGAAAGTTCTCTCTTTAACAGCCCTTTATTATACAACTTCACAAAACCAAAAGTTATCTGAACTAAATCTTCAATTTTGCTAACTGAAACGTATATATAATGTTCTACCTTTAGTGTTCCTTTAACACATACTGTATTGTTTTGGGCTTTTTTTTATCCATAATTCACAGCCCACTGCAATAACATCAGCGTCTTCTATTATATTAGCTAGAAGCATAGGAAAGAAAGGCAGTGACATTTAATAATTAGGACAGAGACCTCGGTATCCCTACCTTGTTTCTCCCACCTGCAGACACCCTCTGCTGGGAACTGGGGACGGGGAATGAAGGGGCCGGGACGTTCAGCATCGTGGTAGATGAAAGTGCCGGTATAATGATGGTGTGTATGTGACTGTCTGGTGTTGATAGAAGTATATGGGACTGTGTTTACATGTAACCAACCAATCAGGAAGTAGCTAGATTCTCTTCCTGAGTAGGACCGTCTGACGTCACCAGGTCATGTGACTGCTGAAGTCACATGGTACACAGGGGAGGAAGCTGCTGACAGTAATGGAGAGTCAAGAAGGGCAGAGTTCTAGCAACAAACATTGCAATATTTCTACTGAATTCAGATGGAAAAATTGTTTCCTCTATTAGGCTTATTCACGTGTGAGCTGCTTTTCAGGCATTAATCCCAGAGAAGAGTCTTAAAAAGCAAGGACACATTGAAGTACATTAACTAGTTTACCTGTCAGCAATTTTAATATTCCAGCATTGTGAATGAGTATTCCTAAAGTTGGATTGCATGTCCTATGTTTTTTAGTGCTAACACTAAATAAGATATACTTAATAATAGACTGTCATTGATCCTAATTGTGCTTTCGCTTTGCTGTAGTCTTCTTATGAATCCCATGGTTAATTCCCCAGTGGGTCTTGTCCCAACAGTGGAGGGAGGGAAATTTACTATCTGTTAGCATTTGCTATGTAAATACTTTAGTATAGTATACATAGCACTAACGTGCCCTTCAACTCCTGCCATCGTCAAGAGGGTGACCACTATCAGTCCTTATATGGCTGGTCCTGCCACTATGTCAACTTAATACGTCAAGAAAGTAATTTGTGCCACTCAGTTCAAACCTGATGACATCAAGTTAGTGACAAGGGGGAGAGAGAGAGACCATAATAGACAAAGCATCTACTATATATGAAAATGGCAGGAGAGGTAAGTGCTATATACACTTTATTAGAGAATCTATTTATTACATTTAACCTTGAGTGAAAAAATAAAGCAAAACAATTTAGTCTTTCATATTGTTAGGTACTATATGTATATATCAGGGGCGCACGCAGGGGGTTTTCTGGTTCTCCAGAAACCTCTCCCCTCCGCAAACGACTGGGCGCTAAACACTGCCCCTACCAGCAGCACTGTACTGTACAGCAGCTGCGGCGCCGTCAAAGAAGCGCCCGAGGCGGTACTGTATTATACACAATACAGCACCGCCGCGGACGCTTCTTTGACAGCGCCGCAGGTTCGTTAATAAATCAGTTTTTCAGATTAGAGACTTCGTTAACTGTGCTGGAATGTCCCAGCTCATTGCAATATGTGGGTATGACTATCAGAAGTCTGAAGAAAAGTTTTAGGGATCATAAAACAAATATTGTTAAACATTGCCAAACTCATGGTGTTGCTCAACAGTTTTCTTTTTTTGAAGACTATGACCCCAACGGATTGAAATTGATAAGGGTGGAACATTAAAAAAAAAAATACAAGTAGAGGAGCGGACCATTTCTCTAAACTGCGCCAGAAGGAAACCCTCTAGATTTTTAAATCCGCTATAGGCCTCCCCAACCATATCTTGAGGGTCTTAATACAAAATTAGAATTTAATAGTCTGGAGAATTGAATTTAAATATAATGAATATATTCTATGGTAGCATGACTCTTATGTAGCTATATGATGGAGGTTCTTAGTCTTTTTAACTTCTAATCGGGATTTATTTTTGAGCTAGTCGTATTACAACTGTCTAGATCTAAGGTAGATTTATTCATTGTGGTATAAGTAGAAACAGATATTTACTTTGTCTATAGATATAATTAATTTTCTGTCTATTGAGTATTGAATTGACTTAGCTAATATGTCTCATATTTGTACACGTATGATTAAAGCTGCAAACAGACATTTTTGAATAGAAATGTAATAACATTGTTGGTTCCTTAAAGTACCATTTTTATGCCTTTTTAATGCTTGATTGAATATTGTTATATTTGTATTTTCACAATGTTTATTCTATATTATTATTCTATATTTATTATTTAAAATGAAACTGAACAAACCAAATGAAATGAAGAAAACGAGAAACAGGTGCTGCCTGAACAACTGAATAGCATGGCATAATGGGCGTTCCTTTTAACCATGAACCTATGATTTGAAAACGTTCCCTGTGAACGTGGCAGCAGAGGGAGAAAGAAAGTGTTGACATTCTCTAAATGTACATTACCGCTTTGGAAAACATTGTACTTTTATTAGCGTTGCGTATTGTATATTTTTAATTGGAGCTTCTGTTGTCAATTGGAATTTGTATTACAAAGGAACGTGGAAGAAGGTTAACAGGTAGCCACCTCATAATGCTGCTTGAGGATCCGACTATGAGTTTAATCAGACAAGAATTCCATCATATGGGAAAATAATATGTAGATTTGTTTTCCCCATGAGACGTATTTATCCTTTTACTTCACAGTTTGTTTATCAGCTTTATTGAGGTACTTGCCTAAAACCTTAAGAGTAAAAACCCATTCAATTGGTAATTAATATATGGTGCTTGTTACCTCCATACTTAACTTGAAACAACACTTGGGGGTAAATGTATGAAAGTCCGTTCTTTTCCTCTTGCGGGAAATCGGCGACTTTGCAGCTAAAATTTAAAGCGGCGATGGCTTGTAAAGGCAAGTTTGCCTTTACAAGCCATCGTCGCTTTAAATTTTAGCTGCAAAGTCGCCGATTTCTTGCAAGATGAAAGAAAAACGGACTTTCATACATTTACCTCTTGAAGTTAAACCTGTGTTTGCTTGGAAATTTTCTCCTTTAACAACAGATCCTTTCTGAAATTACAGGTTAAACTTTTTTAAAGTTTACTATAGAAATATATAAGCAGTGACAGATTTTTTCAGCTTCCTCTTCCATATGAGTTATTTATATGCTTTTAATACGACTGTTTTAGTGTAATTTTGAATGGAAACATCTACTTTTATAGCAGCAATACAGTGTGCAGCTTGTTTGTTCTGCCATTTGTGTTTAATACATGAGATACGATTGAAGGACTTATAAAGTGCTGTTGAGTTTTTACATTTTTATAAATAAATTTAATTTGCCACTTCCCCACTTTATTATTCTCCCCTATCCCACCACTGCACCCTCAACCCACTAGAATAGTTAGACAACAAAATGGAGTGGTCATTATAATATTCTTTCCCTTCCATTTTTTTTTCTTGATACTTCCATTTTATTGCAGTAGCCATTCAAGTCCCAGAAAATAAATTAATTCCCTGCTGCCCATTGGCTCTCACAGTCATACTCCGTCAGACATCGTATTTCCAAAGAAAAGTACCCTACCATTATCCTCAGCATGCTCCAGCAGTTGTAGAACTACAAACTATCCTGTTTGGAAGAGATAGGTACTATTCGCCTCCTGGAAAGCGGAGTTATGAGTGAACACTCGAGGCCTCCCAGCTGAACTAACAGCATTCACATTAAATAAATATACCTCTTTCCCACTCAACTAGCTCTGACATCAAAGTAATATCATTTACATTTTTTAAAATATCTCTATTTCCCAGGATTTACATTGACATGTCTTTCTCCCTAAAGACATGTAAAATAAACAAATGTATTCTACTAGTAAAAGTTTATGCTACTCAATATGTCACGTCCTGGATATAGCTGTGGTAGCTTACTCTATATGAAGAAATTCAATATAAAGCTGCATCATATTTAAGTTGAAAGATGAAAATAATTTTCATTACACTGTAGATTACATATGCCCCAGGTTTGCTCCCCATCTCCTCCACCTGAGGGACTTCTGAGACATATAACATAAGACGTAGAGTCGCCTATATATAGTTTTGTTAGAAGACGTAACACAATGGAACCTGAATAGTGCCTTTCCATTCTTGAAGATTAACATACACTTGTTACTTGCTGCCATTGCTACTTTAATATTCATACTATTAGAACAGAAAAATAATGTGCTTTTATTCATAACTCTTAAAGTTCACAAAATCAAAATGAAAACTGCCAAGCTTTCAGACACTTCTGTTCTCGGTATGACAGTGGTCTAATCAATTGCGTAAAACATAATAATTGAAATTTAAATTTTTGGGGGAAAAAAGCAAAGTAATAAATAGAGCTAATTATTTTATGTTAAAGCTATTCCTCTTTTAGTATGTTAGGTCTAGATTTTAGATGAGGCTGCTTTCTCCCTATGGACAAACTAAGCATAATGCTGACCATACACTACAATGCACACAACATCACATTTAGGTTGTTAGATGTAATTCATATAGGTCTACCGAAACATTCCCATCCGTTAGTACAAGACCAGTCTATAGAGTCTGCTATACACATTTCCTACATATCACTACAGAAAAGGTATGTACAATAACTAGATAGGTGATGAAAACTTTCTGGATCCTATTAAGTAAGCAGAAGGTTATGACAGTGTAAAGGAACAACTGTGAAAAAAGTTGCCGTTCTACCACATGGAAATCCCTGTGCAATAATTCCAACTAATGTCAAAGGCCAAAGTTACTGCAGGGGTTTTATGGATAGGGATGGATATCATGCTTAAAAGATTATAATGGGGAGTGATGAATGCCATCAGACTGGAAAGATACAGCTGATAATAAAATTAAGCTACAGTACCTTTATAAATAATATATTTATATGAAAATTATACTTTATACTGAATAAAAACTATTTCTGCTTGAATTACAGTTGAAAATTATCAATGACAGAAAAACAATCCATAAAATGTGTGAAAATATAACAAAATGTACTTAATAGTTCATGCAAGGCAGATTACAAAAAATAACAATGAAAATCAGAATGGTGAAAATAAAATAAAGTGTCCTTAATTGTTGATTACATGAAAGCGAATTTACACCAGAGTCAAAGATGTGGGACGATTCAATAAAAAGAGACTGCTTATCCAGGCGTTCACTCGGGAGCTGATGACCGAGGCACAAATTTTAGAATGATCATTTTCTTTGGCTGCATGAAACCTGTAGTACTGAACTCCATCGGGATCTGCAAACAGCAAAATGAGAAGGACAATTCAAATGATGGTAGATCCACTTAATATAAAAATAATAATGCCACAATTTGTATTATTTACTAAACAGAGTATTATAACACTCAAGGAAGTCCTTAAGGGTTTATACGCACAGGCATTGAAAAGGTAAAGCTAATTATAGCATAGATAACACCTTGTACTGTGTCCTTACCAGAGCATTAGAAGTGTCTTAATTAATGCTGAAGCTTCCCTGCAGCATAATGTACTTGATACTTAATGAGTGTTAACACAAAACTCTACTGAATTTACTACAGACTATTAACGTTTCTCAACACTGCAAAGTCAAATTGGACACAAAATGACCACTTATTTTGAAGCCTTGATGCTGAAGAAAACGTAAGCGCATAGAACTAACACCAATGTGTACAAGGCAAAGTTTGGCAAATGTATACTTATAATAGCCGTTTGCAAAATAGAAAAATAATGTTCTCTGTTGTGTGACTAGTCTCCACATGGGGAGAGTGGATGGTAAATGTGTTACTTTTTCCCAACTCACCATTTACTCTACATCCATGTAAAGAATCACCATACAGTTTGGAGAAACTTGCCATACCATAAAATGATAACATAATTTAAGTTCCAGATATAGTGCACCTGAACCATACTGCTATATGTTATCTGTACTGTAAGTTCACTCACCAGAGTGTCTTTACATGGTCGACATGTGAAGTGTTGGAGAATGGCAGCGATTGCTACTTTCATGCTCAGCATAGCAAATCTCATCCCAATGCAGTTTCTTGGTCCATCTCCAAAGGGCAAGAATGTGTATGGAGTATGGTTTGCCCTGTTTTCTTTACTGAACCTATAAAAATCAAATAGTACATGTACAGTCCTAGCCAAATGTTTTGAGAAAGATGATATATTATTTTTCACAAAGTCTGCTGCCTCAGTTTTTATGATGGCAATTTGCATATACTACAGAATGTCATGAAAAGTGATCAGTTGAATTGCAATTAATTTCAAAGTCCCTCTATGCCATGACAAAGAAATTTATCCCAAAAACATTTCCACTGCATTTCAGCCCTGCCACAAAAGGACCAGCTGACATCATGTCAGTGATTCTCTCGTTAACACAGGTGAGAGTGTTGACAAGGACAAGGCTGGAGATCACTCGGTCATGCTGATTGAGTTAGAATAACAGACTGAAAGCTTTAAAAGGAGTGTGGTGCTTGAAATCATTGTTTTTCCTGTGTTAACCATGGTTATCTGCAAGGAAACACGTGCAGTCATTTTTTGCACAAAAATGGCTTCACAGGCAAGGATATTGCTGCTAGTAAGATTGCACCTAAATCAACCATTTAATGGAACATCAAGAACTTCAAGGAGAGAGATTCAATAGCTGTGAAAAAGGCTTCAGGGCGCCCAAGAACATCCAGCAAGCGCCAGGATAGTCTCCTAAAGTTGATTCAGCTGCGGGATCGGGGCACCACCAGTGCAGAGCTTGGTCAGGAATGGCAGCAGGCAGGTGTGAGTGCATCTGCACGCACAGTGAGGCGAAAACTTTTGGAGGATGGTCTGGTGTCAAGAAGGCCAGCAAAGAAGCCTCTTCGCTTCAAGAAAAACATCAGGGACAAACTGATATTTTGCAAAAGGTACAAGGATTGGACTGCTGAGGACTGGGGTAAAGTCCTTTTCTCTGATGAATCCCCTTTCAGATTGGGACATCTGGAAAAACGCTTGTCCGGAGAAGGAAAGATGAGCGCTACCATCAGTCTTGTGTCATGCCAACAGTAAAGCATCCTGAGACCATTCATGTGTGGGGGTTGCTTTTCAGCCAAGGGAGTGGGCTTACTCACAATTTTGCCTAAGAACACAGCCATGAATAAAGAATGGTACTAAAACTTCCTCCAAGAGCAACTTCTCCCAAAAATCGAAGAACAGTTTGGTGATGAACAATGCATTTTCCAGCATGATGGAGCTGCAAAAATAAATTGTCAAATCGGCGCTCCACTCAGTATGCAGCCGTGTATATAACTCCAAGCAACCACTTATACTTGCGTTATCATATCCATATACAAAAAAGTTGTTATATATCTATGGCGCTTACTTTCTTGCAATGAAAACGTTGTTCTAGGAGATCTTACCAGGAACAATGCAACGTACCTTCCTACAACATAAAACTTATAATGGTGTAGTATGTCTATTACATTGTAAAACAACTTTATAAGAAAAAATCATAGGTTCTATAGTCCCGTGCTAAATTGTGATCAGGCCTCTTCTGCAAGATTAAGCCCATCAGGTCTATAAAGATTCCATTTCTTCCTGTATGAACAAACAGGACATGTACGGACGGCGGCCAATGGAATCAAAGGCTTGCTTTCTAATGACAAAGACTTTTGAGCGTGCTACAAGTAGAAGGAGGACTATATAAGATGAGACATACACATTGAAGATATAACCTTGAAAAAGACTCATATTAAGAGTTGAAACGCGTTGGTTTTACAGACTACAACCGTGGGTGAGGCGAGAACGTTGCAGCGACAAAGAGACCTTTGGATAAAGACATTTGATTGCCAATTGTTATCCGTCCCCCGGTACGAGTCCATTTTTACTATTTTCATGTTTTTAATAGAAGTGTATTAGAATGTATTAAAGGATAATGCGCTAGATCGCTTCCTTTGTTTTTTTCTTGGAGTGTGGATATCCAAATACGAGGAGTAGGAGGCTAACGGATAAGGAACACTCATCAGATTTTTATGGGCGAGATTTCATTTGAAACAGAGTAAGCACACATCCGAAAGGGTGCTGCAATATAAAGAAGACACAGGTGTCCGTATTGTTTGCTGATCACAATTTAGCACGGGACTATAGAACCTATGATTTTTTCTTATAAAGTTGTTTTACAATGTAATAGACATACTACACCATTATAAGTTTTATGTTGTAGAAAGGTACGTTGCATTGTTCCTGGTAAGATCTCCTAGAACAATGTTTTCAGTGCAAGAAAGTAAGCGCCATAGATATATAACAACTTTTTTGTATACAGCATGATGGAGCACCTTGCCATAAGGCAAAAGTGATAACTAAGTGGCTCGCGGATCAAAACATTGAAATTTTGGGTCCATGGCCAGGAAACTCCCCAGACCTTAATCCCATTGAGAACTTGTGGTCAATCCTCAAGAGGTGGGTGAACAAACAAAAACCCACAAATTCTGACAAACTTCAAGCATTGATTAGGTAAGAATAGACGGCCATCAGTCAGTATGTGGCCCAGAAGTTGACTTGACATCATGCCAGGACGAATTGCAGAGGTCTTAAAAAAGAAGGGTCAACACTGCAAATATTGACTCTTTGCATGAAATGAATGTAATATAATTGTCAATAAAGCCTTTGACACTTATGAAATGCTTGTAATTTTACTTCAGTATACCATAGCAACATCTGACAAATAGGTCTAAAAACACTGAAGCAGCAAACTTCGTGAAAACCAATATTTGTGTCAGTCTCAAAACATTTGGCCATGACTATATTAGCTAAAAAAGTAATGTTAATTATTTGAAGGTTGAACCCCCAATGAATACTATATGATTTATTCCTCCAAAAACAAATCAAGTATACAGCGACTCCTTTCCAACCCCCACACTCCCACCACCTTCCCCACCTAGCTCTGTCTCATATTACTAAAAGTGAAGATCATCAGCACGCTCAGGAAGAGAATGTCAGGCGACAGGGTCACAAAGGAAAGAGGTAAGGATGCCTGAGGAAGTGGACAACTTACCAGAGACACTGCAGACCTGCAGATACATTCCACAGCTTTGCTAAATGGGTCTTGAAGAGGCCTGTAGGAGTGCCAGATAGCTCAGGAACTTGACCATCCTTATAAACACAGCTGCGCTGACGTGGTAAGCAGGGTGGTGAAGTTTCTGTACTGATCTGCTGCTCCTACAAGCTTCACCGAGGAATCAGATTTCAGATATTTGTTTTAGTTTTAATCAATAATGCCAGGAAAGCGCTCAGTGGAGATTTTTCAGGGTTTTTTAGTTAAAACCAAAATCTGGAATCTGGAATTAAAATATAATACCATTCCCAGGAATTCAAACTAATTTTGTTTTAGGCCTTTTTGCACAGCATAAGAATGTTTCCACCAGATGTCTCTCCTTCCCATGCTCAGCATAAAGAGTAACCACAGCTGCTTTTACAAGCTGACTGAGCGTGAGATGACCAGTCTCCAGTGACACCATCCTTTCTTTGAAGAATTATAATGTAAATTTCATGACTTCTGTAGTGTTATCTAGGTGGGGAAGATTACTTGTGGCTTATACCTGAAGTAAGTTACCTTTCAGGATGGAACTCGTCAGGTTCTAGCCAGTATTCAGGATCATGTTGCAACACGTACGTTGGGATCATACAGACTGTCCCCTTTTTTATGGTAACACCATTGATCTCAACAGTTTGCTTTGAGGCTCTCTCCAATCGCCCTGCAGGAGGGTACATGCGGAGGGTCTCCTGAATTACCATATCGAGGTACTCCATCTGCATCAGGATGTCATAAGTGGGACTTGCCTGTAGAGGACATCAAAATGTGGACAGGTTACACAGGCACCGATGAGTAAGAATCACAAAACAAATTTGGCTTTGCTTCCTCTACCACTTCTCCACCCCAATCCCTTTTTTTTTCTTTATTTCAGGTTGTCCTCCTCTCCCAGAAATTAAAGTGATCTTTTCTCAATGCCAGGATTCAGAAATGGAGTCAGTGAAAGGTTAACTCTGTTGATTGTCACATGCATTGTACAGCTAGGACATGTTATTAATGTATATCCCTGTTTGAAAACAGTCTGATTAGCATAATAATACAATCTCACTGAAATCTATCACGTGCATGAAATGCATTTTCCAATAAAATATGGCTCAGATATCTGACATATGTGTGCTAATCTTGTCAATAGGTTCTCTAAAGTATTAGATCCATTGATTAAAACTAATAATAAAGCAGATTCATAGTCTTAATGAGTATTATAAAAATTAGACCGCTGTATTTCACTGGGCATATTCTCACCTTCTCAGGAAGAAATGAGTCAATTTCTTCCTGTAGCTTCTGCTGAACATCAGGATAGGTAGCCAGGTTATAAAACAGGTAGGTTAACGTCAAACTTGTTGTCTCAAATCCAGCCACTATAAAAATAATGGCCTGAGCCATTATTTCTGTATCTGTCAGAGCTGTAAAGATAAAAGCAGTGGAATTCCAGATTCAGGACATATCTATCTTAGCATCCTAAAGATATATTTGATTGCTCCCAGGCTTACTGCAAAGCTGACTACTGCTGGACTAGACTCTAGAGATTACATTATGAAGTAGAAGTAGCTAGATTTGCTCCTACCTCTAAAATCAGTCCCACAGTGTATATATCTCAGACTCCAAATTTGATCTACTGTACCGTTTCTTGGGAAACTTAATACCTGCAAACGTATAACACATTGCCACTTACTTACACTATTGAACCTAACATCAAACACCATGCAATTTAATCCTTCCCTAGATTTTGCAATATAATGGACACCACGTATTATAATAAAAAAGCAAAGATACTTCTTATGAGTATGTGCTTTCACCACACACAAAATGAAGTTGCTCGTAGGAATTTTTTTTATTTACAAGCCAAAGTGCAGGAGATTCTGTAGCACTTAGATAAATTACTACAGATTAAAATGCCAGGAATTATGAATTATCCTATTTCTTATAGCTGATCAACTACAGATCTTGTTGCAGACAAATAATTTCATCACCCATTAACAGGTACAAATTCCAAGTCATCATAATGCTGGGAATCACTCTACCTTTCTGCTCATTTTTCAATCCACTGACATCTTCGATTCTAGAATCCAACATAAGTTGCAGAAAATCCACACGGCTCTGTTGAATACAAGGTAACAAGCAGGAATTATCTCATTTCTGACAGATATTTTAAATAATCTTTATTGATGTTGGTTGTTATTACATAGTAAGAGGTTTGCTATTTTTTTATGATGAGTACTACTGTTTTTATTTATATATCGCCAACATAGTCTGCACACTATACTGTAAGATAATTTTTTCCATGTATGTATGCGTGTGATATATATATATATATATATATATATATATATATATATATATATATATACACATATACACACACACACACACACGTTAACCCGTGCATGATACTCATGCATTCTAGTCAAATCAAGCTACTTAAGGTGTTAAAAAGGTTCTTGTCATGCATTTGGGCCATAGCCCAGGCCTCAACCACCAACCACTCCCCAACCACCAACCACTCCCCACTGTCACCCCCGGCAAACAACAACCACTCCCAATTGTCACTTCTCCTTCAAGAAATATATATATATTTTTTTAAATCTTTATAAACACTTTTAACAATTAACAAATTAAACAAATTAAAAACATCTTAGTATACCAAATTTCAGCCCTTTCTGAATTTTTTTTTCCACACACACTAAGAATTTAGTAGGTCAGTGTAGAACTCTGCCCAGCAGGTGGCGCTGCAGCTTGGTTTTATTTTTTCCACACAGACAGACTAACACACGCCACTAGACATTTATATTATAGATATATGTATGTGTGTATTTTTCATCAGTCCCAGTTAAGCTTACAATCTAATTCCCTCACTACATGCGCAAAACATATCTGGTCAATTTTCATTTCTTTGGTGTATGTTCTCTACCACCACACACAAACATCAGTCCAATTTTTTAACTTTGTCGGAAGCTGATTAAATTACCAGTATGTGTTTGAATGAAACTGAAGGAGCCATAGAAAACCTATGTGAACATGAAGAATATACAAATTCTAAGAATAAAGCAGCAATACTAACCACTATGCAGCCTAGAGTTGTGTAATCTCACAGGAATTAAATTTTGTAAAGGAAAAACCACCCCACAGAGGTGACGTTCTGTCAATTCAATCTTTGAATTTTACTTCACCATTTCACAATATATATCTACAGTCTACAATGTCAATTCATTCTGCTCTGTGATGTAGAGGGGTAAAATAATTGAATATCACAGAACTAAAACAATAGGCCAAATACCCCTGAAGAAACGTGAAATTAAATGCCCAAATGTGGAAGACGACGAATATTCCTTGGAACAGTTTGGACTGTTTTGCTGATCTCAAGTATTCTCTAAGTTGCAAAAATTGATGTCGCCTTAACAAAGCATTAGAAGCAAATTCTCACAAGCTTCTGTGCAGCATAGTGTACTATGTACTTAATATGTGCTACCAGAGTATTCATTAGTTTTATACCAAGTGATAACACTCATGAACGATGCAGGTAACATATTAATTTACACAAAGAGAAGGGAATGCTTGTCAGCATGTGCGTATCATCATCATCAGCTGCTATTATTTTTTAGTATGTTTTTGGAGTGTGGGAGGAAACCGGAGTAACCAGAGGAAACCTACACAAACATAGGGAGAACATACAAACTCCTCACCGATCATGATCAGAAATCGAACTCGTCATCACAGTGTCGTGAGGCAGAAGTGCTAACCACTAAGCCACCATGCTGTCTGTCTGCCTAAATCTCCTATAACTCCTTACCTCACTTCATTAGCCTTTCCTACAGTTTCCCAGTTGCAGAAAACTCACCTAAAAGAACAAGGGGACACACTTTGAAATTGAGGAACACTGAAAGGTAAAATATGGAAGAACTTTTATTACAGAAAGGGGGATATATCTTTAGAATAGTCTCCCAGCAGTTCTGGTGAAAGTCAACTAAATAATCCTGTGGGTTTTCGGTCATCAAACTCTATGGCAGGCCTGGCCAACCTGTGGCTCGCCAGGTGTTTTAAAAACTACAAGTCCCAGCATACATTGTCAGCTATAGTCTGGCTTTCACCTGGCAAAGCATGCTGGGGCTTGTAGCTTCACAACACCTGGAGAGCCACAAGTTGGGCACGCCTGCTCTATGCGGTATTTTTACTAAGCGGCAGTTCTGACGAACCAACGATTCTCTGCGCTTTGCCGTAACTTTTTTGTAAAACTGCAATCTTATTAGAGACAAAACCCTATAGGTTTTGTCTTTAATACAATTTTCATTTTAATAAATGATAGCAAAGTGCAGAGAATGAACTGCCGCGTAATAAATATACCCCTATGTGTCTATAAAAGTTTTCCCTAATTTCCCTTAGCTTGGAATGTCATTCCCTTCATGGTATGTCACCAATGCTTTTCCAAACAAGCAAGTTCTTAACCAGCCACTCCCTCACAAATGTCTTATTGTAACTCGTTTCCATTAGATTGTAAGCTCTCCCAAGCAGGACCCTCTTTACCATTGTTCTGATTTGTACTTCATTGGTGTCTTACTTCTTTTGTAAGAGCTAGTTGAGCAATAGACATTATCCAACAAAGATGCTTTGTTTTTCTGAACGACAGTTGAGATCTAACACTCTAATACATATCTCGGCTATCCTGCATTGAGCCCAGTATCCTGCCTCAGCACTCTGCCCACTATCATCATCATCATCATCATCACCATTTATTTATATAGCGCCACTAATTCCACAGCGCTGTACAGAGAACTCATTCACATCAGTCCCTACCCCATTGGAGCTTACAGTCTAAATTCCCTAATATACACACACATACAGAGACGGACAGACAGAGACTAGGGTAAATTTTTGAAAGCAGCCAATTAACCCACCAGTATGTTTTTGGAGTGTGGGAGGAAACCGGAGCACCCGGAGGAAACCCACGCAAACACAGGGAGAACATACAAATTCCACACAGATAAGGCCATGGTCGGGAATTGAACTCATGACTTCAGCGCTGTGAGGCAGAAGTGCTACCACTTCGCCACCGTGCTGCCCATTCAGCAGTCCTAATCCAAATAAAAGCCCTATTAGTTCTACACACTACCTAGATACACGCGGTTACACGTGGTGATGTCTGGTGGTAGCAACAGCAATACTCAATAGAGGACACCAAATCAATGCACAGTTGACACTTGCAGTAGGAGTTTGGCTAGGCTGGCAAAGTACACCAGTAGCAGTGATCAGTGATGGTAAGTTATTGACATTAACGAAACTGATAAACCGGTAACATCCTGGCGAAGTAGGCACATCCAATAAGAGGAACTTTTGTGGGTATAATTCATATACAAGCATCAAACTATTAGTATATTTTAGACAATCTACAATATAAAAAAATTGCTCAGGGCTCATTTTCATTAGATTTAATCTTTTTCAAGTCTATGTAAAATCTTATCCTTGCACACAACCTCTTTCCAACATTAGTGGGGAAGGCCGCACTGCTTACCTATGGAGATATTATATAGCAACTATTGCTTCTGGTCTATTGCAGTCGACGACTAATATTTCATATATATATATATATATATATATATATATATATATATATATATATATATATATATATATATATATGAATAATATTAGTCTTAGACTACAATAGACCAGAAGCAACAGTAGCTATATTATCATGGAACATTGAGAGATCAGCTCTTCGGAAGTCATGTATAACAAATAGAAGCAAATAATCTATCGGAGTTGAAAGTACCAACCAAATGTCAAACATGACACACATCAACGTACAATTAGTAAAAGTGATAATACAGCCATTTAATGAGCCCCTATTTATACTGTTTTACTCAACATTCTGGCAGGGGCATAATCCAAGCCCTTGTCCCTTTAACCAGTTCAGACTGATTCTCTTTCTATAACGTGGACCATGCTTTTACTTTTTCCATTGCACTCAGAGGCACGGGATTGTTTAGCTCCCATTCATCCATGCCCATCCAGGAGGGAGGGCTACGCCACTGTCACTGCTTGGCTGTGCTTTGAGCGCTAAGAACATCCTTAGTGACAGACTGAGACAACCTCCCATCACCTCCACATGATGAGTGTGCTATGTAATTCATTATGAAAAACTGATTAATTTATTATTTTGTTATGATTCTTTGTCATGTTCGGAATAGCACACTGGTCTCCTTGTTAAAAAAATAAAATCCAATACTGTCTAAATAATAACAATTCATGTATTTATGATCTGCGTGGAGTTAGTGTTGACTCACAGGCTGGTCTTCCTTCTGCCGCTTCTCCTTGAAACTAGTGACAGCATTCATGTAAAACTCCAGGAAGTCTCTTGGGAAGAAGTTCATATTCAGCCCCTCAAAAATAGGACGGAGGAAGGGAAAAATTACTGAAAGTAAAATAAAAGGAAAATAAATAAGGGCCTTATCTGTTAAAGGAACACTGATCTCAATCTGTGAATTTTCTTTACCCCTGTGAATTAGTAATGATATCTGATTAATGCTGACACACTGGGCCCAAATCATTAAAGAGAACAAAGCATAAAAAAGGAGTAACATTTGCACCTGGGCAAAACCATGTTGCATTGGAGGGGAGGTAAAGTTAAATTGTGAGGACAGATTTATAGTTGGGATAGGGCATGTCCTAGATCAACTTTAAATTTCAGTGTAAAAATAAAGCTATCAAGAATTTGTGTGCTACACGAAAAAACAGCCAGGATTTCACTTATGTGAAATTAATAAACTAATTTGCACCCCTTGCATTGTAAGATGGTTTGTCCAGGTGCAAACTTCCTTTTTTTTTGTGTTGCTCTCCTTAATGACTCGGGCCCACTGACAATCTACAAATTTATTTATGTACATTAGTGTAACTAGTGTATTTTGGGTACAGCAGAATTTGTGGCAATATATTATCATTGACATCATATAAAAGATTGCCAGTTGATTAAGCACCCAGATCTATTTATATAATAATGTGTTTATATTGTATGAGTTTGAATCAGGAATGGATTATATTGATATATATGAATTGAATAATTAGGAGTATATTCCTGTAACATAATGTTATCAATCATGTGTCATTTTAGGATATTATTTTAATTACTGTAAATATGAATCCATGTTAATACATGGGATGCGTTTATTTGTCAAAACTACAAATCAATATCTCATATTTTAATGCAATGGGCATATATGAAAATTATATTTGGTATTAATATACAGCGTATATATTTCCCAGTAAAAGCTAATTTATTTTTCTTTGATTTTCCAAAGGTAATTAATTGTCTTCATTCCACTAGACGTAGCTGCTGAATTTGGAATTCTCTCATATATATTTATATATGCCAATTAGATTGATTTAATAAGTACCAACAGGAAGTTTAATGTTTTGTGGCAAAATATGAAAAGCAATGTATAAAATGTGGAACAAAGCAAGATAAAAATCAATAACTGGTAATTTACCCTCACTATATGATAAACATATTAAATAGTGATATATATGGCACAATGATTCCACATCCATATATTCACACATATATAAATTCAAATCACCATATAAACAGTAATAATTACTTCAACAGATAAATAATATTTAGTGATTATAGTGGCTCTACATCACAAATGCTAAAAAAAACCTACCAATTAATGTATATCATGTTCATATATTGCAGTAAACAGTTTACAAAACCTATATATTGTAAATGTGAAAGAAACTGACTAAAGATTACAAATATATATAACTGAGAGAATCAACTAAAATAAAGTCACCTACCCAAAATAGCAAGGGGATCATGCCAGAAGCACCCCACATCCCAACATCCTATCTACACCGTGAGCATTCTGATACGCATAATATAACTCACCGTTTGAGTGCAGATAATTAACATACATTATTAATTATGCTTTGTAAAATAACCTTGAATAAATTAACAATTATGTGTAAAAGTGTTAGAATATTATGACATATCTGAGATAATGTTTTCATCATGTGGTAGTTTTCCCTATGTGTGTAGAACATCTTGTCGGCAAGACTAAACATCCCTCCATAATACACTTCACTGCCATAGCTTTGTACTGTGATTAGGATTGACAAGAAGACTTTGGGACGACATAATGGATTATGGGACAACAGAGGCAAGAATGGTAAAGCCTACAAGTAGACTAATTAACAATTTATAGAAACCGAATAAAAAAAAAAAAAAACAACAACTTACAAACAACAATATGACAACACATCAGGAAACAAAATAGATTATGCGTTGCTTTAAGGACCTTGCAGTCAGACTATCTTGTACTGGGTAAGACTAAGACAAGCCAAAAAATATACCTTATTTTGAAAGTTAAAAAGTAAGCGAAAAATATACTTTACCCACAAAGACAAGTAATGGACTGAATAGGCCAAGCTTTAGTATCTTCTTAGTTTGTGTAACAAATGGATCGTTGGGTTTATTTAGTGAGTCAATGTTCACACTGAACGAGCTACTGGTGACAACATCCATACTGTAAGCTCCCAAAACACTAAAGAGAAAAGGCACAGTATTTGCATTAAATAATTATTACCATCTTTTATTTATACAGTTCCAGCATGTTTTGCAGAGCTTTACACCAAGACTTCAAACACTCTGGCGTTAAAAAAACTGTGCTAAGATGCATTTCTAATGCAAGTTAGGTTCATGTACTGAGCTAGCAAATAGCAGACTGAATGCACTTGTAAACATATTGAAGCATATGTCAAACATGCATTAAATGCACATATAAATTTTAACATGAAATAAAAGCTACATTGCAAACACCAGTGTATACCAAGCCATAATATGATTAAATAAGCTATGGTAGAACGCAGTTGTTGTATTTTGTGATTTTGCTTGGTAATGGAAGAAAGGATTTTGTTACACTATTGTAAATCTGTCAAAAATCTGGTTCACAAACAGAAAGATTTCATTTATAACCTAGCTGCTTTGGAAAGACTGCAGCTTTATGAGTATATGGAAAATTAAATGAAACGCTTATAACAGGAATAATAGGTTTAAAGGAGGTGTCTGCTAGACCATGTCTTTAAACTATTGGTTTATATGTGTCCTCCTGCCCTTTTACTATATTACTTTACAGGATCTTTCTACCTTGTGAAATTGACTTTGGTATATCCGTATTGGAATAGCTTCTCATGCTTGTCACTTAAAAACCAATGATGTCTGGTATGTTATATGGCAGTGGTACTGGGCATGTGCAGAGGACTGATCCCCTAAAGATGGTAGAAAGTGAAGTGCTGAGGGACAATGACATGTAGGGAAACATAATGGGAAAATAGTACACAAAAGGTTGATGTACTGTATGTAGCCTTTAATCTTTATGGATTTGAGCTTGACTTTCATCATGTATTTACATCAGACAGACTTATTTATTTTCATTTCCAATGTATATGACACAAAGCTCTGGATACAATTGTACCTAATGCAGTGTGTTGGGCAAAAAGTATAAATAAACAATCTTGATAGCATAAATAAATGGGTCAGATGTGCAGGAGGAAACCAGAAATATCAAACTAAAATGCAGTAGGTGTAGAACAAGTCAATCATTTCAAAGGCGGACAAAGCCCTTTATGCAATGTGCACAAGATGGACCTGGGAGAACTGATAAAGGAACCCATAACTGCATACAAGTTGGGTTTTTTTATCTTTCCACTTTAAGCAATCATTTTACATGAATAGACTCACTCCTTCAGTGCACACGTTTCATCCTTATCAACATAAACTTGTATATTCCTGACCAGTTTATTCGAGTGGTCCTTCATGATCTGAAACATCTAAAAAGAAGAGAGACATCAGCTACTGAAAAGTGTTACATTCCCTTTTGAGAAGTGATCAACCTATTAACCAAATTCTCAAATGGAAACAAAAGTTCTATCATTTAGGGATTTATTTTATTCCATTTAATGAAATTGCAAAAACATTAAAATATTATAATCTTTAAACGAACTAAAGTAAATGTTATATCCAAAGGTAATATACCTTACCATATCCTGAACATGCAAGTTATTGAATTTGGTGCTAAGCAGAGATGGCAATTACTGTACCTCTTTAAGTCTCCCGCTGGTGAATGTGGGTGAGAGCACTGTGCGAATCCTTTTCCACTGCTCATCCTCAGCAACTGAGATTGCAGAGTCCAGGGGGCCATTGAGACCAAAATTCTACAGTGGATTAAAAGAACAGAATATAATAATCTATTATTTTTAAACTCTCAAACTCCTTTTAAGAATATACAAAGGCGAAGGTGGTCAAAGGTCATTCACATGAGGTGTTGCAAAACTTTTATTTGGCTCCAGCAAAATCTCTGTTCTATTAGGGTGACAAGAACAAAACTAACAGAACCTCTAAACTTGCCAACTAGTTGCCCCCTTCACAAAGGTGGCAACTGAAGTCTAATAGATTAAAACCTAAAACAAACATAAGTAATAAAGCAGGGTTTTGTAATTTTTCCACTGTGCGATTTTATGTATTATGGAAAAGGTAACCAGGCTAGGACCTGTCCAGCAGGGAAAAGTACAGACATGGTTAATAATCCTGCGGTTACCTGGAGAAAAAAGTTCACACACAGGTGTAAGACATGGGTGTGATTGGTGTGTGTGTGTGTGTGTGTGTGTGTGTGTGTTCACACACAGGTGTAAGACATGGGTGTGTGTGTGTGTGTAGAAGGATTGTGGGATCTGGTGGGCAGGGCTTCCGATGCTGACAAGCAGCCGGACAATAGTGAGGGGTTTTGGACATAGTTAGCTTGTTAGGAAGCCATGGAACCATTATGTTTGTGACAAGCTGTTTTATACCGAAAATAAAACAGCTATTGATTAAGCCTTGAGCAAGGAGTCTTTATTTGGTGATTTCTACAAAGTGGTGTCATCGTGGGATCTGAAAAGACAACCGAAAACAGAGCTGTCCACCCAGCCATCCAAACAACAAAAGCTAAGTGATATTCAGAAGAAAAAAAACAAGTTTTTTTTGCGTGTGTTTTCATTCTGTTTGTTTGTTCCTCCTTGAAGGTAACATGTAGCAGCTGTTGCTAGCCAAGATATTACTGCTTAAGCTAACTTAACAAAAGAAAAACCCACCTTTTTTTTTTTTTTTTTTTTTTTAGTTTTTTTTCTCATTTGCTTTTGAGTGTATGTTAAGAGAAGCGCAGTTTCACTATCCTGTCAGATCAGATAGCAAGATGGAGGAAATCCTCCGGGCGTTAACTAAAGTGGCAGCCACACAACAGTCTAGCAGTTGCCGAGGCACAGGTGGAATGTAAGAGACTGTTGTGGGCGGAGCTCAGTCAGCTCAGACAAAGTGAGCACGAACTCTCTGTCTTACAAAAGATGTTCTACTCGGATGACGTTGAGGCATTTTTATTATTGTTTGAAGGGATGGCGACATGTCTTAAGTGGCCAACAAGTGAATGGGTAGGGAAACTGGCTCCTTATTTTACGGGTGAAGCCCAGCGGGCCTATATGGATGTGCCCAAGGACCAAGCAGCGGACTTTCATCAAATAAAAGCCAGATAGGGGTGACAGGGCCTGAGAAAGTGCAACGATTTCATGACTAGCGGTTTAGACTGGTAATTGCAACGCGTGCCCAGCTGGCAGATCTGGCTAAGTTAACGAAACATTGGTTGGAGGCCGACTGTAATACAACAGTCAGAATGTTAGAAATCCTGGCTATAGACTATTGCAAGCCGAACCTAACTCGGGAGTTGCAGAGATGGGTTCTAACGCCCCACAGTCGTTTGAGGAACTTGCAACAGCTATTGACCGGTATTACGCTGTTGAAAATATGGCCTTATGGCCAAGAAAGTTGCCAGGCCGGTCTTCAAGCCAAAGCTGACACCAGAGGTTGGGACAGACCGCAAGGTGACCCCAGCAAAGTGTTTTGATTGTGGTGAGCCGGGACACTTCCGGAGACATTGTCCAAATCATCCAGAACCGATGTATTGTTTGGTGGTTCGACTAGACCACAAGTTTCCTGCGTGTTTCACCATGTCCTTGTCCACGGGGAATCTACTGTTCCGGGTGACCGCCCTGGTATGGCAACAAGCGGTGCTAGAGTTGGTAGACTCAGGTAGTGAAATTACCATGGTATCCGGCACCGTGGTTCCAGAAGGCCTATCAACCTGGATACCGTCAGTGAAAGTCCTGTGCATTCACGGGGTCACCGAGGAATATCACTGTGTCAATCTTCCCATTACTGTGAAGGGACAAACCGTACAAGTGGTAACATTGTTAGCCCCAAGGCTGCCATACCCCCTTATTCTGGGGCAAAACTTTCCCCTATTCTGGGAAATTATAGCCGACCGAATCGGTCAGGACATGCCGGCAACTAAGCCACTGGCCGGACCTTCGACTCTACTTGATTCTGTCCTTCACACCTCGGAACTGGAGATAGAGGCTGAGAAGGTACTAGCCAGAGCCCATACACACCTTTGGAGGGGCATCTGGGAGAGGAGAAGACTTTAAATTGGGTGCTCCTGAGATTTTACTGGCCGGGTATTCTTATGGCAGTCAAGAGATACTGTCAAGCCTGCCCAGTATGCCAATGGACGGCCCCCAAACCGGACTATCAGGTTTCCTTGGTACCCCTCCCTATAATTCCAATCCCATTTGAGCGTATTGCTATGGACTTAGTGGGTCCCTTGGAGAAGTATGCCAGAGGGCATCAATATGTGTTGGCAGTTCTTGATTATGCTACACGATACCCTGAGGCAATTCCGCTTAGGAATATTAAATCAAGCACTATTGCCAAAGAGTTACTGTTACTGTACACTCGACTGGGAATCCCGAAAGAGATCCTAACAGATCAGGGAACCCCCTTCATGTCAGGTTTAATGAAGGAGTTATGCAAACTGATAGGTGTACAAAGACTGCAAACCTCGGTTTATCATCCACAAGCCGACAGGTTGGTTGAGCGGTTTAATAGGACCATAAAGCAAATGATTAGATGAGCTGCGGCTCAGGATAAAAGAGATTGGGACTCCCTGTTACCCTATCTCATGTTTGCGATAAGAGGTGCCTCAAACATCAACGGGGTTTAGCCCCTTTGAGTTCTATTTGCGAGATAATCCTGGCGGAGTTCTGGATATCTTCAAAGAAGGGTGGGAACAGCAGGGACCCAAAGAGCCAAATACAGTACAATTTGTGGCCCAATTATATGATCAACTACAACAGATCGGTCCGTTGGTAAAAAAAATAAACATCTTACGGAAGTGCAGGGAAAGCATAAGAAGGGTTATGATACTCGAGCCACCTTATGCACCTTTAACCCAGGTGACAAGGTGCTAGTCCTAGTACCAACTCAGTAAAGCAAGCTGTATGTACATTGGCAAGGCCCTTATGCGATAATAGAGTCCATAGGGCAGGTAAATTAGAGTGCGGCAGCTCGGTAGACGAAGAAAAGAGCAAGTATATCATGTTAACTTGTTAAAGCCGTGGGTGGAGGAAACCCCGACAATAACTCTGAGCAGTAAAAACCGAGGACTGCATCGTCCCCGTGGAGTCCTTCCTGACGATGACTGAGACATCAAGCCTTAGAAATGGTAGCTTGGAATACAGACTTTTTTTGGCTATTCCAGGGGGCACAAAAATCATTGAACATGACAATAACCAGCGGCCGCATAGGATACCTGAGGCAAGAAAGGCTGGGGCTGCAATAAACCGAGAGGTGGAGTACATGTTGCAACTTCGGGTAGTGGAGGAATCCACCAGTGAGTGGAATAATCCCATAGTCCTCATGGCGAAACCTTCGGGGGCCATTCGCTTCTGTAATGATTTTAGGAAGCAGAATAAAATACCTGCGGCATTGGATATGTGTCAAACCTAGACAGACGAGCTAGTGGAGAATCTGGCCAGTAGTCGATGTCAAACTACCATAAACTTGACAAAAGGGTACTGGCAGATACCACTCACAACCTTGGCCAAACGCAAAATATCCTTTTCAACACTTGAAGGGCTGATTCAATATGAGGCATTACCATTCAGCCTGCATGGAGTGCCGGCCACATTTCAGTGGGCAATGGACAAATTATTGAAGCCTCACTGGGAATACGCCACAGTTTACCTGGATGACATAGTCATCTATAGTCAGGACTGGGAGTCCCATTGTCACTCACCAGACTGTGAGTGCTTCTTCCCGTGTGTTTAGGAACCGTGGCCGTCCACCATCCTGAGGGTCTGCGCATGTGCAGCCCTTTCAAACCTTCTGTTCAGGTTCCTTTTAGTTGATTGGCTGATCAGGCAACACTCCCTATTTAAAGCACCTGAGTTCCATACCTCGTTGCCTGATCTTGGAGTCTCATTCCCCGTGAGCCTCTGAAGGTGTTCCTGTGTTTCATCGTGTATTCAGCTCTGCTGATTTCTGTGGTTTCCAGACCACTTCAACTCTCCTGTGGTTTCCAGACCACTTCAACTCTCCTGTGTTTCATCGTGACTGTATTAGCTGATTCCTATCCGCTGCCTCCGTGCACTACAGTTATCAACTCACTCCAACTCTCCTGTGTTTCATCGTGACTGTATTAGCTGATTCCTATCCGCTGCCTCCGTGCACTACAGTTATCTACTCACTTCAACTCTCCTGTGTTTCATCGAGACTGCACCAGCTGATTCCTATCCGCTGCCTCTGTGCTCAGCAGTTCCAGCTCAGCCCAACTCTCCCGTGTTTCATCGTGACTGCACCTGCTGATTCCTATCCGCTACCTCCGTGTACCTGCAGTGTCCTGCTTGCCGCTACCCTTCAGTTCTACTCGTGTCTACAGCCAGCTGATCCGCTCTCCGTGCTTCTACAGTGTTCCTGCCTGTGTCAACTCGCCAGTCTGCATCGGATCAACGCCTCGCTGCTTTCATCTTGTCTAGACCATCTCTACTCTTCAGGGTTCTCCAGGTGTCCAGTTCTATATACTACTGCTTCCTGAGTATTTGTTTCTATCTCTGCTGGTCTACCTACCTGTGCGCTGCACCTACTTGATTACCGCTTCTACCCTCCTGGGACTTCGCATCCTGCCTGCCTCCAGCCGTTCAGGTATCTCTGCACTCCTGTCTGACAGCCTGCTCCTGAACCACGGTATGCATACTTCTCATTGACTGTGCTGGTGTATTGCATATCTTGCTGGACTGAGTTGTTCTCCTCTGGAGTTTACTATCCGCTGAGACTATTGCCATCATTTGACTGTGTTACCTTTTGCCCGGATAGTTCCTGTGACTTTGTATTATTGTGCAGTGCTGTTCAGTCATTACTATATTGTGCATATCATCGTGGGATCAAGTTCAGTGTGCCCGTGTATACTCTGCATTGCATTTCTCTCCCCGTGCTCCTCCTCACATATATATTCAGTGGTACAACTTGCTAGAGGCAGACCACTGACTTCCCGGATACCTCCACCTGGATTCCATTCCTTCACATAGACAGCGGTACAACTTGCTAATCGCAGACCGCTGACTCTCATCTCCTCCTCGTTGCTTCTGGACATTCCTCCTCACTATAGCAGTGGTACAACTTGCTACCGCAGACCACTGACTACCCTCACGTTTCCTTTGTCCATTCAGTTCCTCGTGTACTACTACCTATATATTACCAGTGCTGCTAGTCATAGACTTTCCACGAGCATTCTCTACCATCTGCTGTCTCCTGTTCCGTGATCACCCCGCTACCAGAGTACCATATTAACATCTATACTGCTCTGGTAAGTCCATCACCTGGTGATCCCTGGGTAAAGACTCCTAGTGCCCGTGACACCCATCTTCCCAAGGTGGAGGCGGTTTTTGAAGACATTAAGGCGTCATGGCCTTAATGCAAATCCCTTAAAGTGTGCGCTAACCATGGCAGAGGCTAAGAATCTTGTTTATGTAGTCGGTCGGGGGAAGTAAAACCCCAGGTGGATAAGGTAGAGGCTGTGAGGAAGTGGCCTAAACCAGAGAGAAAGTCACAACTACGGACTTTCCTGGGATTGATTGCGTACTACAGACGCTATATCCAAAACTTTGCTACCTGAGCCGCCCCACTGACCAAATTTCTTAAAAAGAATATCCCAGACAAATTAATTTGGTCCGAGTCTTCAGAAGCTGCCTGCAAAGACTTGAAAGAAGCCTTGTGCACCATACCGGTTCTAGAAGCACCTAACTTTAGGGAGCGGTTCTTTCTCCAGACAGATGCTTCCAGGACAGGTCTGGGAGCAGTATTGTCTCAGAGGGTGAAGGATGAGGAGAGACCAGTTCCTTTCCTCAGCCGCAAACTTTTCCCAAGACAAAAGAGGTATGCCACATTGGAACAAGAGTGTTTGGCCATTAAGTGGGCAGTAGGGTACTTCGGCATTACTTACTCGGTAGGGAATTAAACCTGGTTACCGAGCACGCCCCTTTACAGTGGATGCACACAAATAAGGAGGTGCATGCCAGGCTCATACGTTGGTTCCTGGCGTTACAACACTTTAGCTTTAAGGTGGAACATAAGCCAGGGGCCCTGCATAATATTGCCGATGACCTGTCGCGGAGAGATGTGTTGCTCAGGTCGGCCGATTCACCTGGTTTGGTGAGGCCAGAAGAGGGGGAGTTTGGCAAAGAGGAAATTTTTGCCAGGATCCGCTTTGCCAAGTAATGCAAAGCTAAGGGGAAGGGTATGTCGAAAAGGTAACCAGACTAGGACCTGTCCAGCAGGGAGAAGTACAGACAGGATTAATAATCCTGCTGCCAAAAATAAAACAGCTACTGATTAAGAAGCCTGGAGCAAGGAGTCTTTATTTGGTGATTTCTACAGTATGTTCTGAAGGCAAAGGAACAATTTTCCTGACTCCATGTAGTGTTGTATAATTGCCTTTTCCAGGGTGAACGTGAGCACAAGTACAAGGTACATATTTACTATTATGTGTTGAAAATGTAAAAGTTGTTGTACTTTAGAAATATTATGTACTTCTATCTATGTATCAATGTTTGTGCTCGCGCTTTGTACGACTTGCAAGGGGTGAGTTAACCTAGTCACAGAAATAAGCAGGTGGAAACAGTGTAAAGTAAGACTGCAGCTATCAGGGAGACAAGTGTATGAGTATTTTGGCAGTTGGGAGCTTTGTACAGAAAATTTGAGGCATTTTCCAATCATAAATAAATATTTTCCAGTACATGATTATTATTACTATTATTATTATATATTCATCTGATAATGTTTGAATAGAAAATAATTAAAAGTAAAATAACGTATGTTTGCCCTTTTGAAAAACAAAGCTACCCTGAATCAAATTGTTTAATGTCTATTGATCAATGTGATTAAGTTTTTTGTTTGTGTTTTTTTTTAATCAAATCACACAAATCTCAATTTTATATATTCATTGTGTTATATCTAATAGAAACCTTAACATATGAATCTATAATAATAGTTACATTACAGGGCTTTACCAAGCTTCTTTAAATGTCTTCCTAAATCAACTAGTAGATGTTAGCTTGCCCCAAGTGCCAATTATTTTGTTTTTGTCCACAAATGTCATTATGTCCTCCAAATGCTCTCCTGTTTATATAGAACAAACTTATAATAAAATAACAGCACAATAAAAATTACATATTGTTCACAATTTTTGTTTGAATTTCTGACTCAAGAAAATGTATATATTTAATTACAAAAATAGTGTGCTTGTTTTATTCCTGAAATGTAAATGTGTATTAATGATATGTATTTGATATTAAAGGCTGTGATAAAAGGGATAATTGTGAGTATTGTATAGTGCATGTGAAATAGATAATGCAGTGAAATATAAGTGAATATTAGATAACTGTCAGGATGCATCAGTGTTTTTTAAGCTAATAACGGTAATTGAGGAAATACACGTATGTATGTTCTGATGTGAATTTATTGTAAATATGCATGCAGTAAAAATAGTGCAACTGCTTCAAAAAAATACTTCCGCTTGTATGCAAGTTATGGCAGAATTACGCAATTAACGTAATGTAATTACAACCATATTTACATTGTAATGTATCTCAAGAAATTTGTGTATTTGAATGCAAGCAGAACTATGCTTGTCCTTTTCAAACATACAGAATAAGCACATTTTATTTTCCAAATTGAATCAGGCCCCATGTGTCTAAAATTGCATATACTGACTGGCAGATATGGCTCACAATTCATTTTCTCCAGTATTAATATGGTCAGCTTACCCGTCTGTTCAAGAAGTTAGTGTAACAATCTTTCACTAGAATGGATTTAATTATAACCGGATCTAGAATTGCAAGCACTGGTTGTCTGCCATCATAGAGACTGCAACACAAATGAATAAAAATTGATAAAATATCTACTTTTTCTAAGCACTTATTCAAATATGTAGTTATGCTTTTCAAGTGAGTATTAAGATTACAAAACTGAAACCTTCATATCAAAATACTAGTTTTGGCGATTTATACGTACCCCCATAATTTTCCATAGTTTTTGAAGCATTCCATATCAAACTGGACCACACCCTGCAAAATAAATAAAAACTTTTCTATATCAGGGTTTCTTAGCATTTCCTTTTCATGTTTTCATGTACCCCCCCCCCCCTCCCTTCCTCCCTTATGTGCAAATGTTTAAAAAATACGCTTGTAAACCAAATATACCCGACTGTCTTATTGCACCAGGCATTTCCCGCTCTACCAAATTGTTTAGCAGTGCTCTTCACAGTGACTGCAGGAAGAGGCGCTCGGTAGTCAGATCTCTGTAACATTGTAACTGAGCAGCAGCAATTATTTATTTTTCATCTTTCTGGATAGAAGACCCCATAGTTGTTAATTATATTGTTTGATAGAACAGGAAGTTGCTATTTAAAGGTAAATTTAATAGGCTCAATTACCTTTTAAATATATGTGAGGTACCTCTTAGAATACAGGCATCACAGTTTGAAAAAATGCTTCTACATAGAAGTTTAGCATTACTAAAAAATAACACGTTTTAATTTTGTTGCACAGAAAAAAAAAAAAAAAACATGTCATCCCACCTTGTCAAACCAGTAGACACTAGGGGCAAGGCCAGGAGGCCATGCTGTTCAGTCATATCTAGCTAGAGCTCAGCAAGACAGTGGAGAATCTGCATATATTTCCCTTCCCAAACTTCAATATCACTGCAAATCCTCACCTCTAACACCATGAGGACTTCCCTGATCCATCTCTCAGGCTGAAATATCCACCAACTGGCAGAGCTGTGACTCGGGCCAACACCTCGTGGCACCTACCATGAGACCCAGAGCCCCGACGCTCCCATCTGGTGGAGCAAACTTTGCTGAAAATAGACGTCCTTAACTTCAAAGGTCAGTTTGAAATCCCACTCTTCGTAGGATCCACTCCCCACAAGTTTCGCCATCTTGGGTGTAACCCAGCAACCCCTAACTTTGCACCTTGGCAAAACCATGTTGCACTGGGGGAGAGGTAGATTTAAAGTGTGGGGATAGATTTATAGTTGGGGTAGAGCATGTCCTGGATCAACTTTAAAGTTCAGTGCAAAAATTAAGCAATCAAGGATTTGTGTGCTACATGAAAAAACAGCCAGTATTTAACTTATTGCAAAATAATAAAATCATTTGCATCCCTTGCATTGTAACATGATTTGTTGAGGAGAAAACTTAATCCTTTTTTGCCTTACTTTCCTTAATGAATCAGGCCCTACATGTATAATATCTCAACAGTGTCGTTTCAGAATTAACCAAATGTCTGCACCTAATATTTGCACATCAGCCTTGAGTCCAGCAGATGGTGCTAAACTGTAGAAAGTTACTCTGACTATACAAATTGTTTGTTTCTTACTGTCTTGCTCTGCTTGCTACACACACACACAAGTCTTTACAATTGTACAGTCTCAAGCTCCAGAAATACTAACCCTATTGCTACCACCCATTCAGTGATGGCATTAACAGATAGGAAACATATGCATGACCAGCCTTGAAATTAACCTCTAGAATTCACCTAACCATAAAATCAAACCCTCCTCTATTTTGTAGCCATACCTCCAAAAAGAAACCCAAAGCAATTAAATTGCCTCCTCCAGTACGTTCCAAGGACTCACAAAGGGCAGTGGGAAATAAAATCACCTTTTGGTACTAGCAATTATTACAATAAATATTGCCCCTAAATCTCCCTCACAACTTTGATATGAACAAGAAGTTCACGACTGAACAATGAGGGCACATTCATGTCAAGTCCCATCGCATATCCAAATGCCTAAACCAATCAGAGGTGCAGGTTTAATTACTAAATAGACTATCTCACCCCTGACAGACTGCACAAAAATGTGCCCCAATCAAAAATCAAATCAATCAAAAATCTGTTGGCCCAAATGCAATGAAATAGGAAACAGTGCATATTTTCAGGAGCTGCACATCGATTCACCCCTGTGGCAGGATATTGTTTAAATTTGACAAGAAAGGTCTTTTAACATCAATGTGTCTCCCTCATCAGAAGTTGCACTATCACATCTTTATGCGCTCCAGATACCCAAATATAGTAAATATGTGTTAGGCCACATCTTTAGAACAGGAAGAGCTGCCATAGCCCAGAAATGGAGACGCCTGCTACCTTCCACAATAACCAACATTATAACTTAAATACAGTTCAACTTTGGCATGAAGACTATGGGAGTACCTGCTCTACTTGTGCATCTTCACCCAACATTAGATGAACCTCCACAAATCTAAAAGACCTCAATGTTTACACTCTGTTTTGGTTTACAAAGAATGTAATGAATAATATGTTATTTGTGTGTTGCCCCCCTTCCACCTACCCAAACTCCTTGGTTTTCTGCACCCCAATGTTCACAGTTTTCTTTCACTAAAAATGGTTTTAAAAAAGCAGTAGACACTAATAGGCTGGTTACTCACTGACAATAAGAGAACAACAGTCACACCATATGTCAAACGATGGATCACACCTATATAATGTGTGTAATCAGTGCTTGAACCATATTACTGAAAACTATAAACCGATGCCCAGTTACAGGTGAGTAACCATGGAGTAATGAGGCTCTGTGGACACACACTAAAATGGAACTGCCAAGCCCCCCAAAACAGCCCTCTCCACCCCTTGAAGCCAATTTAAATTTCTTATTCTGCATCACAAAAACGTATATTTATATGAGGACACAATATGATGCATTGCTGTGAGAGGAATATTCCAATCTAGCCTGCTCATCCCATTAAAAGGGGCAACATTTTTGCAATTTACTCCATCTTGACATGCTAGCCATGCAAACACAACTGTACAAAACTAGGTGTATGATGTCACAAAAAAGCATTTGCACTGTTAGCCTGCAGTTTTCTATCTTCATAAATTACCCTTATTCCCTTTTACCTGTTGTATACCTGACCTTTTCAAATAAGGTTTCCACAATACTAGCAATGGGAGTTAGTTCTCTAAAGATATTTGTTGCCTAAAGATCTACCACCATGTTTTAGAACAACATTTTTTTTTTTTTTTAAAACAGCCACTAACTGCTGAATGTGGGAAAGAGGGTAAAAGGAGGTTCTGCTATTGGAAGAGCTGTCCAAAAAGTGTATGTTGAGCAGCTGCAGGAAAAGAAAGTAGAAGCTCCAGAAAGGAATATGGAGGATTGTTGATGTGAATGAGTTCTCTGTACAGCGCTGCAGAATCAGTGGAGCTATATAAATTGATGATGATGATGATGGTTATCTGGAGGATACACTATAACCCTAGAGGCTGTTGGATTATTGTCTGCTGAGCATAGTGATTACACCAAACACAGACGCCACAAGACAGCAATGAGCAAGCTACCGAAAATAATATTCTGATAATGTGCTTATGTTAATCATAGACATATTATAGCGATCTGTTACTGCTCACACAGCTTACTGCATACAGCCCACAGCCCACCTTGAGTGATGGTTTATAACAAACAACCTCCTGGGGTCCAGAATACCTTGGGATTGCCACTGCAGCAAATTGTCGCTATTGTTGTGTGCAATTATTATTTTATTTGTTGTGAGTGAGTCATGAATTGACCTATCTACTGCAACATTATCGCAGTTTCAGCCTAAGAAAAGACATCATTACACTATGGGGTATATTTTCTAAACCGCGGGTTTCAAAAAGTGGAGATGTTGCCTATAGCAACCAATCAGATTCTAGCTGCTATTTTGTAGAATGTACTAAATAAATGATAGCTAGAATCTGATTGGTTGTTATAGCTAGGACATGATATGGCAGAACCTGACATATCACAGTACACCATATACATTACACAAAGCAGAACTGTGAAGTGTGGCATCTTGAAAGAAAGGTGAAGGATTCCTTGTTTGTATGGGATATTGTGTCCCAGTACAGTGAGTCTCAGTGTTTCCTAGTTCAGGATAAGTCGCCCCATTGTTCAGCATCCATAAAGTTGCTGTACTTACAGGGAATGAGTGGGCCATATGAGTTTGGCTCACATTTAAGACAGTAGTTAATAGTGCAATTATTTTTTCTACACATCACGTTTTCTATCCTCTTTTCAAATACTATGTTTCAATGTATCTGCAAACATTATGTTGATCTTTTGAATGTTTTATATTATGCATACTTTTGGTATAATTTACCTCCTCTTGGGTATTTTAGCTCTAATTTGGAATGGCCATTAAATTACCAATTGATCAGCTGGTTAACTCACACCTCAGTTGCCCTTACTGGCATGCTTGATAGAAAAAGGAAGGAAAAATTTGACCAACCACATGTCACCAGATGTGTGGCCAACTTTATTCTATCTTATTCTCCCTAATCTGTGTGGTATTGATCCTCTATCTACATGACATCTCTGCAATTTCACAACACTACTACATCAATTGTTTGTTCCATCTTCATGTGCTCCTCCAAGAACTTTACAACTTTGTTTATAGTTTACAATACCATTCCTGACCACTAATTCTAGCCTCTGGGGGGAATTCAATTGTCCGCGTTACGGGTAAAAGTAACGTGGCCTGCGCATTATTACAGTTATTATGGTAGTTTCAATGCCGGCTTTTTGCTCGCAGTTCATAAAGCCGGGTTAAAACTACCGTAATAACCGTAATAGTTTTAACACTGCGCTAATTCAGGGGGAATTGAATTCCCCTATGGCTAGATAGGTTACTGTTCAAAACACACATAATGCCATTGTACCAGTTTCCATATTTTCTTTAGTTTGGACTATAAGGTCTAGTGAACAGGCTCCTCGCACTTTCTGTATTGTTTCATGTTTCTGCGCTGCAGTGTATGTTTGCTTCGTCTGCCTATGGTTCCGTGCTCTGGAATTAAGTAGTGTTTGTTAATAATAATAGTAAAGGCTTATCACAGTTAACCAGTAATAAGTCATGTTACACTAACACAAAATTGTGCATGGTCAATGATAACATCACACTTACTTTTCTATATCCCAGAAAGGTTCCAATAAATGGTAGCGGAGAGGGTCCAGGGACTCCCAACTTAGTAAAAACTCCATATGGAAATATACCATAACTGGAAAGAAAACAACAATACACAAAGTAAGATGACTTCATGCCTACATTAGGCTGAGATGTTTAACTCTTCTCTTATACAGTAAACTACAATTAAAATGTGCTATTAAAATGTGTAAATTTATAGCAAATGATGCATTAGAAACTATCTAGAATAATTAGTCTACTTCATGGAGTCTGTTCTAAAATTACATCTTTCTTCTCCTACCAGAATGTCCCCGCTGTCTAGATTATTATTTTATTGTTATCATCATCTTTTATTTATAAGGCACCACAAAAGGTCTGCAGTGCCTTACATTTAGAGTACAGGCCATGCAGATCAAAAAGATGCAATGGTAATTACAAATACATTTTTCCTACTTTTTATTGTCGGCTGATCACAAGACAAGGGGGTATATTTACTACCGCCAATTCCCGTGCTTTAAAGTCACTTTTCAAAACGGCACTTTTATTAAAGTCTTTAATAAAATTGCAGTTTGAAGAAAGAGACTTCATAGCGCTGGGAATCGGTGGTCCTATGGAACCGCCTCATAGTAAATATACCCCAATAAGCCATTGTCAAGTGACCATTAAAGAAACAGGATCTCTCATCTTTTTGGTCAACTTTTTTCTTTAGAGATCACAAGATACATTTCAAAATATATTGCAAACATAACCAGTATAGTAAAAAATGTAAATATCAGCAGTTTAGGAATATCTGAGTTTTTACGATTGGTAAGCTAAATTTTGTTGACTCTTTATTATCCTATAAGCATTAGTTTATCCAACCTGCAAGACATATTGCTCGTCCATATTAGATCCATAGTACACTACATAATAAGTTAATAGACTAAACATAATAATACAAAGTCCAAGCATATGCTAGTTAAATGATTACAAACAGATATCATAGTAAAGCAGATCCAAGTTATTTATAGTACAGTAAGAGTGATGTAATGTCTAAAGTGAAGTAGGTTTGAGCTTAAGAAAACAGGGCTAGAGAAGCAGGCCTAGAGGTACAGAGGGTGGGGCAATTGTAGAAGGAGAACACAAGGAAAGAGCACCCTGCTTGTGAGAGCTTATATCCTAAAGGTAAAGGAAGACACAGATAGGGTGGCACCATGTGGAGGTGATAGCAGAGACAAAGGAGATAGGACGAGGGCTGATAGACTTGAATAAAGAATTCAGTTTTAAGGGCATACTTAAGGTAGGGCCGGATTTACCGCTAGGCAACCTAGGCAACTGCCTAGGGCCCAGCGGTCCCCAGAAGGCCCTTCCAGGGCCAGCGGTGAGCGGGGTAGGCAAGTCGGGGGGGTGCTCCCCTCCGCCTGCCGTCCCCCTCCGCCTGCCGTCCCCCTCTGTCCGCCGGCATAATAAAACAAGTTGCGGCCGGAAACAGATTAAATAAACAACAACAACAACAAAAAATAGTCACGTGATCTCCTCCTCTCTGCTCCCACTGAGAGGAGGAGAGGCTGCCGGGAGCCGCCGCGCAATCACGTGACTGTTTTCTTTTTAATCTGTTTCCAGCCACAGTGAGGACTAACCGAGTAGCAGAGACGAGCTGCGCACCGGAGAAGAAAGAAGACAGGAAGACAAGAAGAAAAGTGGAATACAAAAGAAAAAAAAGGCAATAGAAAGGTAAGTAAAACAACAGAGGCGATGATGAAAGGGCACATGTGATATTGTGAAGGGGCACAGTGTGATGACAGAGGGACAAAAGTGACAAGAGCACATACTTGGATTTATGCGTATTATTTTTGCAAACAACTTAATAAGTATTTCTGCCCTTACATAAATACTTAAGTTGTTTTGACCCAACTACTTAAAAAACAGGACTGCTCGGTAACTATTTAGGGGTGCCTGTTTCTGTAGGAGGGTGGACTAGCTCTTTTCACATGTTAGGTATGCCCCCCAAATGATGCAAGCCACGCCCCCAATGGTATGGCCACACCTCGTTCGGTGGCGCGCGGCGGCACATACTTTCACTTCTGCTTAACTATAGGGGTATATGGTATGCTACAAAAATATAGTGATATGGATTGTTTCAGGGAGGGGGACCCCAAACCAGTATCCTGCCTAGGGCCCCATGAGTTCTAAGTGGAAGGAGGTCATCAGTGTGATACTAAGGCAGTGGTCGTTGACAAAGTGGAGGGGGCAGGAAATAAGGTGTGTGTGTGTAGAGAATGGAAATGTAAGAGAGAGGGTATTGGCTGAGGGCTTTGTAGGTGAAGATGAGGAAAGCAGAGATATAGCGGCTGGAGATAAAAATAAGGCAGGCAGAAGCACTGAGGATAGACTGAAGAGGGGCGAGGAGGGAGTTAGGAAGACCAGAGAGGAGGAGGTTACAGCAATCAAGACAAGAGATCATAAGAGTGAATAAGAGTTTTGGTAGCTCTCATGGTGAGAAAGGGATGGATGTTGGATATATTCCGGCGCAATATGCACATGCAAGCTAATCCTCTATTTATCAGTCATTACTTACTGTGCGAGTAAACTACAGTGGAGAAGTCAAAAAGCTCTGGGTAACAGCTGCAGAGAAATTTCTTTGAGAACTTATGGACATCTATCATTTTGCACCATCATGCCATCGTACAGTCTGTGGAAACTACTGAAACTGTACTTAGCCCTGCATGACTCACTCAGGCACTGCTAAGAGGCAGCCTAACCATGGTTACTGGTAACACACATTGTATCTCTCTAATAACAGTGCTATATTTCCTATCTTTAGCTGTGCACTTTTCTCTAAGATACTTTTTCCCAGTGAGAAAAGCTTGCGATGAGATCATCCCTGCTTATTGGATGAACATGTGACGTGGTCACAAATGGTCTCTTGTGGAACAGTGTAAGCTGGCAGGTCTGCACATATAATGTATTAAACCATGACTGCATATATACCCATAGCTCTGTTTATGTGCAATTCTAAGTTATTGGAATGTATCAATTAGATTTATATATTTTTTTATTATTAATCAAATTCACCCGATATATTACTGCTGTCAGAGACAGCATAAACCACATGGATTTAAAACAATATAATACAAAATAATGTTAGTAGATCTTAAGAATCCTGTAAAAATATCTGTAAAAATAGTAAATTCTGATGTCTTCGCTTCAGTTTTCATTAGGGAAATGTTTGTTTTATAAGGAATAATGCACCCCCTACTGTAAATAATAACAGATATTAGTCACTTCAGATTTCAGTGTGAAAGTCTGTAAATTGCATAAGGTTAATATACCAGCTATTGATTACTGTTATTACTTTTAAACCCTTATTACAATGTGTTAATATAGAGTGGATGCATATAGGTTTAGTAAAAAGGTGTATAAAATTCTTATTTATTATATCTGTTCTAAAAAGCTGCAGTGGAGGGGTTAATAACCTGCCTGCGTTGAACAAGCAGTGAACCGCTCGAAGAACAGCTGCAATCAGGATTTTAACAGCAAATGATGTGCTTGGAACACAGCTCCAAGGATCAGCTGGCTGGAATAAGTCCCCCACTTCCACCACACAGCCAGCCAAACACAGAACGCTGGTTCCACTCAGCACAGGGTGGTTCTAGAACAGTGGTCAGGGAACAGGGGTAAATTACCCCAAATGGGGCAAAAATGAAATTCCTGGGGGTAATGCTGCCGATTCACATGCTGTCAGTTGCATTGTAGACCCCTTTAAATGTGAAATTGCTGTTGTACTAGAAGAGCCTCAAGGGTTGGCAGAGGCACTTCTTGAGCTTCGATGCAATAATGAAGCACGTATTGCATTTGAACACAAAGCAGATCTGTCATATTTTTGGATGTCAACAGCTGCCAAGACATTCACAATTGCACATGAGGAGGCAGTCAAAAAGTTGCTGCCTTTTGCAACAACCTACCTTTGTGAACAAGGATTTTCCACTCTAATGAACATAAAAACAAAACAGAGAAATCGATTGGACGCTGAAGACTGTATCCAAATTGCTCTGATCATCAAAATGCCCCAATATTGATGCTCTTGTATCAAAAGTGAAGTTTCTCCAAAACCTGAAGTTTTGAAGTTGAAGCATTCAAAGAAATTTTGAATAGATTCAATAATATTTTGAATTCCAATAATTATTAATATATGATTTACTTCCTTTCAAATCAAGGGGGTAACGTCGGCGTATCTAAATATATTTGGGGGTAAAAGGTAAAAAAAGTTCCCTGACCCCTGCTCTAGAAGAATGACACAAAAACGCATAGAGAAGGAGTACGTGAGAGGAGTACAAAGTAAAGTTAGATAAAAGAGATCAAACAGATAGAACAACGGGCTGGGAAACCAGAGCGAGAACCAGGGAAAAGATAAATAAAGTACTGATCATTATGAAGCGTTAGAAACATACTGATTCTGAGGATAGTTAGCTCGAGTAACAAAACAGTACTACTACTCGGATTCTCGGAATGCTTTTTACTCTATAAAAACAAATATTAAAACACTTTTCTTGTACTTATGATCTGATTGTGAGTGTATCTGATGTATGCTTGACCTAAACCTGGCGCATATACTACTGGTGCAAAGCCAGATGCATCTTTACGTAATATATGGTAATGTGCACAGTCGGACATTGCGATGATATCCGGCGGCACATGACCGAGATTTGAATTCCTCCTAAAAGGCAAGTACACATTCCTGGTTTGTTCTTGTGGTATAATGTCCTATATCTGAGTAGAATGTATAAGCAGTATTACCATATCCAGGTTATAAGATTTTAGAACAGGGTTCTCACCCCTATGGTCTCATGCTTGTATACATTTTAAATCCACCACCTGGGAAAATATTTTCCTAATATCCCAACTCCCCTTAGGTGGAGCTCCAACTAAGAGGAGGAGGGATATTAGGCCATTTTACACTGTCGGTTGTCACTCACCGGACTGTGAGTGCTACTTCTCGTGTGTTTAGGAAACGTGGCCGTCCACCATCCTGAGGGTCTGCGCATGTGCAGCCCTTTCAAACCTTCAGTACCTGTTGCTTTTAGTTAATTGGCTGATCAGGCAACACTCCCTATTTAAAGCACCTGTGGTCAATACCTCGTTGCCTAATCTTGGAGTCTCATTTCCCATGAGCCTCTGAAGGTGTTCCTGTGTTTCCTCGTGTATTCAGCTCCTGCTGATTCCTATTGTTCTTTTGTGGTTTCCAAACCACTTTAACTCTCCTGTGTTCATCGTGACTGCACCAGCTGATTCCTATCCGCTGCCTCCGTGCTTCTGCAGTATCCTGCTCACTTCAACTCTCCTGTGTTCATCGTGACTTCACCAGCTGATTCCTATCCGCTGCCTCCGTGCTTCTGCAGTATCCTGCTCACTTCAACTCTCCTGTGTTCATCGTGACTGCACCAGCTGATTCCGATCCGCTGCCTCCGTGCTTCTACAGTACCCTGCTCACTTCAACTCTCCCGTGTTCATCGTGACTGCAGCCAGCTGATTCCTATCCGCTGTCTCCGTGCTTCTACAGTGTTGCTGCTTATGTCAACTCGCCTGTCTGCATCGGGTCAGCGCTCCGCTGCTTTCATCTCAGCTACTGGTTACTAGACCGCCTCAACTCTCCCGTGTTCTCCAGGTGTCCAGTTCCATATACTACTGCTTCCTAAGTATTGCCTAATCCTTGCTGGTCTACCTACCGTGCGCTGCACCTACTTGGTTACCGCTTCCAACCTCCAGTGGTCTCTCCTCCTGCCGGCCTCCAGCCGTTCAGGTATCCCTGCACGTTTCTCTGACAGCCTGCTCTCCTGAACCGTGGTATGCATACTTCTCATTGACTGTGCTTGTGTATTGCATATCTAGCTGGACTGAGTTTGTTCTCCTCCGGAGTTCCCTATCCACTGAGACTATTGCTATCATTTGACTGTGTTTCCTATTTGCCTGGATAGTTCTTGTGACTCTGTATATTTGTGCAGTGCTGCTCAGTTATCATTATATTGTGCATATCATCGTGGGTTCAAGTTCTGTGTGTCCGTGTATACTCTGCATCGCATTCATCTCCTCGTGCTCCTCCTCACATATATATTTCAGTGGTACAACTTGCTAGATGCAGACCACTGTCTCCTGTTTCCTGTGACACCAGTTTCTAGTATCCTCTCACATAGCAGTGGTACAACTTGCTAACGCAGACCACTGACTTCCCTGATACCTTCACCTGGATTCCATTCCTTCACCTAGACAGCGGTACAACTTGCTATACGCAGACCGCTGACTCTCACCACCTCCTCGTTACTCCTGGACTTTCCCCTCACTATAGCAGTGGTACAACTTGCTATACGCAGACCACTGACTACCCTCACGTTTCCTTGTCCATCCAGTTCCTCGTGTACAGTTATCTACCTACTACCAGTGCTGCTAGTCATAGTCTTTCCTCCAGCATTCCCTTACCATCTGCTGTCTCCTGTTCCATGGTCACCCCGCTACCAGAGTACCATATTACCAACTATACTGCTCTGGTAAGTTCATCATCTGGTGATACCTGGGTAAACACTCCTAGTGCCCGTGACATCGGTTCTGTAATGCAGAACAGCAAATCAATAAAATTCACCATTAAATTGCTGCAGATGTAGGACCAATCACAAGCCACAATCAAGTGTTTGTTCTTATTATTGCCCCCACATACAACAAAGCCCCATCACCACCACCACCAGGGCTCCAGCTAGAGGGTGGGGGTATATTTGCATAGCATCGCAGCTGCATGTAATTGTTATAAATTCCTGTATGTATTATTCACAGTGACGCAGGAAGATGTGGGTGTATTATAAATAAATAGCAATATTTATGTCATGACGAGATGTGTAATCATGTCTATGGGGCCTGTTTATTAATTAACAGGGTTTTTGCCCTATTTATGATGATCTGTCATTGCAACGACAGATGATTTTTCAGAAGAATTTATAAAAAAAATCATCCCAGGACAGCGCATTCGACAGGAGGCTGCCCCGACGATGACTTTACTTACCTTAAAACTGTGGTAGTCTCTCCGGTTACTTTTGCATACACAACCTATGGCCATGCATGCACAAAGCCACCATGCAATAGTAACCGGAGGGTAGAACAGGAAGGCTGCGGTGAGGGATCCGAAGATCCCTATACTGCAATGCATAGGGTAGAATGACTAATGCTTTTTGACGCGTTAGCCATTCTACCTTATCGCAGTCCCCATTAAAAATTATGGGGACTGCGTTTCCCTGTGTTCGGTGTTTGCTGCATAGCTAGGTTACTTACAAATGCCTAAACTATGCAGAAAAAGCTGTTTTCACATGGTTTCTAGTTTAATAAATAGCCTACTATGTCTCTGGATACTGTTGTTATGCAGCTTCACTTTTCCAGTAGCTTCACTTTTCCAGTAGCAAAGTGCCCCTAGAAATTAAATCAATTGTTGCCAACTACAGTATGTGCAATATAACATAAGAGTCACATTTATTTCTATACTCACAGTAAAACCAGTGCCCAAAATAAAGCCAACAGGATCCAGGTTCCTGGAGAGAGGTTTGGTATAAAGTTCATGATTCTTCCCTAGCAGAACGTACTAAACAGTCAATGTCACTTTGTTACACCGTCATGTCTCTGAATGCTCCACCACTGTGACTTCCAGCATAATGCATAGGGTTAATATAACTTCCGTCTCTTAGAGAGCAGTCACATGATCTCATGGGTTGGGCAGACTAAATGGAGCTGTATACAATATACAGCATGGTCATGTGTGCAGAAATATATGTGAATTGCTGGAGCTGCTTGTACCTATGGATCTCGGGTTGCAGTGGAAACATCACCAGATACAGAGAGGAGCTGAGATCTCTGTTTTATACTAACAGTAAAATAATGACACATAATACAGCTAGCAGGATCCAGGTGTCTGAAAATATCTGGTATAAAGTTCATGATTGTCTCTAGTCAAAACGTGCCCTGTGCTGAATGTCCGTTGTTAGATTCCTGTGTCTCTGTGCGATTCCCCATAATGCACAGGTTTGTTATGTTCGGCTGCATTTCAGACTATCCCATATCCTATAGTAACAGTTAGACGATCATATGAGCTGGTTAGTCTTATGACTGGTTAAAGATCTAAGCTCCACATTTACATTAAACGCCAGTATATTGCAGAACCCATTAATTATATCGCCGTCTTAAACAATCCACTTAAGGATGAATTTAGGGAATGACTACAGCTATTATTACATTCATTCATTTACAACCCTAAATCAGTGGTACAGCTTTTCCTTTATTAATGTTATGGAAATTATTGGTTACATTGTATAAAGGGATTTTACGATGGAAAAATACTGTTTTGAAAATAATATGCTGCATGGTATTTCTTTCTGGCCAAGAAAACAATCATCTTCACTCAGTTTTTGTAAATAACTGTTATCATGTTTATAATACAAGGTGGAGCACACCATAGCATGTGTGCCATTGTGTGGACAGAAAATGTTGATACCCTAATACTGAATGGTTTTATGATAGATTCTATTTTGCTTTATTTTTTAGATAAATTATATGTTTTAAAATGTATCTACATTGATAAGTACATTGATTGCAATTTAATTCATATTCTGCCAATATATCCGGCCAGCTAGCTATTCCGTGGATGTGGCGGGGAGCAGCTATATGCTCATATGCTATAATACTGGTTTCCTGAATGTGACTGTCATTTCTTTGGTTTCTCATTGTACTTGATAATGGAAGAAATGCTGTTGTTTCTTGTGGCCTTGTGCTCCAGACAGCAGATCATCGTCATCATAGTTTATTTGTAAGGCAACACAAAGCACTGCAGCACCGAATAGAGTTACAAATTATATACAAAATATAATCACACATAAAAGAGAACAATTACAGACAAGGTTGACAAAGGTGGTGTAGATGTGAGACACAGGAATTGGTAGCATTGTTAGGCTGGGTACACACTACAAGGTTTTCAGATGATTATTGGGCCAATCACCTGATAAACGATATTCATCCGAATATTGCATTAGTGTGTACACTGCAACAATGAGCGATTATCGTTCCAAAGCACATTGCATTATTTTATTTGATTTATAAACCTAACTAAAAATCTTGTCCAACGATGGAACAATGTTGTTCCAATTCTGCAGCGTGTATGCACTGACTATCAGGATCTCCATGGAGGTTACAGAGTCATGGGGGTAAATGTATTAACCTCCGGTTTCTTCAACTCCCGCGAGTTCGGCATCTTCGGCGCTTAAATTTAAAGCGGCGTTGCCTTGTAAAGGGAAACTTCCCTTTACAGTTTGCCTTGTAAAAGGTAACTTCCCTTTACAAGGCAGCGCCGCTTTAAATTTAAGCGCCGTAGACGCCGAACTTGCGGGAGTTGAAGAAACCGGAGGTTAATACATTTACTCCTTGATCTTTTCAGCCAATGGTTATGACAGATGAAGAGCACAGATCTGAGGGTAAATCTTGTAAAACATATTATGTGTGTACACATTAATAGGCATGCTGATCGAGACTTTTTTTTTTATCAGTCGCTGATAAAATCGTTATAAATAACACGTTGGTAGAAACTTTCTCTAGTGTGTACCCAACCTTACCCCCTGATGGAATGTAGTCTTTCCCCAGGCCTAGAAGAGCATTGTGTGATGCCCTAAAACAGGGGTGTTCAACCTTTTAGCTTCCCTGGGCCACATTGGAAGACGACGAGTTGGTTTGTGCCGCACATAAAATACACTAACACTAATGATAGCTGATCATCGAAAAAACCATAGAAAACATAGTTAACATATGAAACTTACTTGGAAATGAAGTTAGTAAGAGTTAGGAAACCTGTTGCAGAATCATGATTAAAGCAGTAGTTCCATTACCAGCTACAATTTAACTTACCTGCATCTGCCCCTTAGTGGGGTTCGGGGAATTAAATGGCCAAAAATTTTTTCCCTCTCTTTCTGCACCCATGAATCATTTTTTTTATTGACCAGTTTGAAATGGTCACCGATATAGGTAGCATCAGGAGGACTAATAGAAATCTACAGAGATTTAAAGATAGGGTGGCGGAAAAAATGGCTCATGGAGCAGCCTCCGATGAGAGTAACAGTAGGTTATATTTTCACCCTACTCCGCACTGCACATTTAAAATGGTTTAAAATATTAAAAATACAATTATCTCTTAATATTTATATTATATACATACAGAGAACACAGCTAGTTCATAATTGCATGGTGCAGAAAGTCCAAATTCAGACTAACAACAATAAGATACTGGATAATCTTTCACTGCTGCTGATAGTTCCCGCGGGTGACTCCTCTGTGCTGCGCTACGCAATGGATGTCGGGTGTGATGACGTCACCCCCGACATTCACTGCGAGTGCCACACAGAGGAGGAGACCAGGGAGGGAGCCGGAGCGCCAGCTGACGTGACCGCAAGGTAAGTATTTTCTTTTTTTTCTTTTTTGCAGGATTTTTTTTTTCAGTGCTGCCCCCTTGCCACAACCAAAACTCCTGCTGGGCCACATTTACAGGCATGCTGGGCCGCATGCGGCCCGCGGGCAGCAGGTTGGACAACCATGCCCTAAAATAAGGGTTGCACTTTATTGTAAATTATTGCACACACTAAACCATATCACTCCAATAATGCTGATATAAAAATTAGGATATTTTAGACCATGTCCTTGACCTGCTGAGGCAGGCACTGATTTGGAATTCAAAGTGGCCCTGGAAAATATTCTGAATGTGGTTTCATGTTGTAGGTGTGGCCAAATATCAAATAAACAGGAGGCGGGCTGCTGTTGTAGGTATCGGCAACCAGACATGGGAGGGACCAGCACACATGGGGTGTACCTATCACTTTAGAAAGTGTTAGGCCATCTTCCAACCACTTCACCTTCAAACACACTGGCAACTCTGCATGCACCACCATTAGGTGTAAGTTGCTCCCACTTAATGCAGACCAGCATGAAGAAGAACATACTTCCCTGCAGTCGATTCAAATTTGAGATAGTCCAACCACAATCAAGAAAGTTGTCAGGCAGTCTCTTTACAACCTGTTATTACAGCTTTCCTCAACTGCTGCTGCTTAATCTCTGTTGCTACTTGGCTGGATCTTGGAATGTTATGGCCCTGTTTGGAAAAAGGGTAGATACAATTCACCCCCTGAAAAACCAAGCAACTAATAAACACACTAGGTCCCCCAACCAGCTCTGACATTAAAGTAATAGAATTCACATTTAACAAATATACCTATTTCCCCTAATAACCCTCAACATTACATTATTAGCACCCCTATAACTTCAATAAATACCCGTCACACACACACACACACACACTACAGCAATTAGCAATGCCCCCCACATTACAGCACTACCTGTCAGCCCCTATGCATTACAGCAATATCTCCCCCTCCACATTACACCAACACCAGCATTGCCCCTCAGCCCCTCCACATTCCAGAAATACCACCCAGCCCCTCTACATTACACCAATATTATCCCACTCCTCAGTCCCTCCACATTACAGCAATACAACCATGACCCTTAGTCCCTCCACATTACACCAATACCACCCCACCCCTCAGCTCAGCACATTACACTTTTACTACCCCAATCCCCACATATTACACCAACCATCCCACACCTCTCCACACACATCATACCAATACCACCCCACCCCTCTTACTACACTAAGCCAATACCATCACCATCCTTCTACCCACACTACACCAGTACAACACACACATCCCCTTACCTCATCACTGGGCTGGCTTTTTCCTGCTGTTTTTGCTGCTCAGCTAAGTGTCACTCTACACTTTTCCTCTGAGTGGGTTCCATGCTGTGTCAGCAGCATTACCGTTATTTCACCTAATTTAGAATCCTGCTTCAACTGCTTCTGCAAAACATACTACGATTCATAAAAGCTTCATACCCACATGAATTCTGCCCACTGTAGTTTGGTGAAAGGCTGTTTTTCATGGTTTGGTCAGGGCCTCGTAGTTCCAGTGTAGGGAAATCTTGCAGCATGCTATAGAAATGTGTGTTTTAACCTTGTGGAAAAAGTTTGGGGAAGGCATGACAATGCCCCTGTGCACAATGCGAGGTCCTTCAATAAATGATTTCTAGACTTTGGTGTTGAAGAACTTGAATGGCCTGTACAAAAGCCCTGACCTCAACCCCATTGAACACCTTTGAGGTGAAGTGTAATGCAGATTGCGAGCCAAGCCTTATCACCCAACATGGGGCAGCATGGTGGCGAAGTGGTTAGCACTTCTGCCTCACATCGCTGGCCTCATGAGTTCAATTCCCAACCATGGCCTTATCTGTGGAGTTTGTATGTTCTTCCTGTGTTTGCGTGGGTTTCCTCCGGGTGCTGCGGTTTCCTCCTACACTCCAAAAACATTCTAGTAGGTTAATTGGATGGATGAGAATCCTCGCAGCCATTTTCCAAAATATAGTGGAGAGCCTTCCCAGTAGAGTGAATGCTGTTATAGTAGCAATGGGGTACAAATTTAATAATAATACCCATGGTATTGGAATGAGATGTACAACAAGTACATATGGATGTGATGTTCAGTGTACTCTGGTATAGATCTGACAGTTGTATAAAATTCTATTTGAATGATGCAATACAATTCTACCTCAAGAAATTCCATAAGTTTATGTATTATTGAAAGAAATAGAAACCACTGTCTCAAGCGCCTCTCCATAATCCCACATAAAAGTTTACTTGGGTTTAGATATGTGAACTGAAACGATCATGACATGGTTTTCACATTCATCAAAGCATACAGTGACTATATGTAACTTGTGCATGTGGGCATTGTCATTTCACTCATAACACGGCTTTGAAATGATACACTTTTAAGATATCTCTCTAAATGTAATTGACTTTCTTCATGATTTATTTGTTTAGTGCCACCAATTCCACAGCACTGTACAGAGGATATTTGTCAGACCCTGCCCCACTGGCGCTTACTGTTTAAATTCCGTAACTCACACAGATTAGTATGAATTTTGTCAGTAGCCAATTAACCTACCAGTATGTTTTTGGAGTGTGGGAGGAAACCCATGCAAACAGCATACAAATTCCATACAGTTAAGGTCCAGGTTGGGAATCATGACCCCAGCACTGTGAGGCAGAAGTGCTAGCCACTAAGCCACCATCCTGCCCACTTGCAATGTTACCATAAAGTAGGTGTAAAGTTAAGAATAGTGGGCCTGATTCATTAAGGAACTTAGACAAGAATTTGAGTAAGTTTTCTTACTTAAGTTTTCTGGGCAAAACCATGTTGCAATGCAAGGGGTGCATGTTAGTTTTTTATTTTGCACATAAAAAAAATATTGGCTGTTTTTTCATGTAGCACACAAATACCTGATAGCTTATTTGTACACTGAAATATAAAGTTGATCTAGGAAAAAAAAGCCAGTATTTTCCTTATGTGCAAAATAATCAACTAATATGCCCCCTTTGCATGGTAACACGGTTTTGTCCAGGAGTAAAAATAATGAGTACTTTCCTGCGTGTGAGTGTCTATAGTAGGGAATTTAGACTGTAAGCTCCAATGGGGCAGGGACTGATGTAAATGAGTTCTCTGTACAGCGCTGCGGAATTAGTGGCGCTATATAAATAAATGATGATGATGATGAATGAATGAGGCCCAATGCTCACATGTAGCAGCAGTACAGAATCATGTACGTGGATGAAACTTTAGGAATGAGCCAAATAGATAATGTACTTGTTTGTTATTAATGGGCTGCTCTTGTGCCTTTATATAAATTAAAATGAGAATTTGTTTTATCTTTGTTTTTAATGCCTAAGTTAAGGTGATGTGTATCAAAAGAATGTGTAACAATCAGCAGGTGATTACTAATCAGTAACTGAGGGAGAAGAGAATCCCAGGGCAGGAACTAACATAAATGGACCGAATGGGTTAGTTGGGAGATTACACAAAGAGGGAGTATGACAAGGTCAGATAACACAAAGCAGTATCTATAGACCAAAAAAAATAAAAATGTGAAATATATCACAAAAATAACATAACTGTAATTATGGCAGAATTTTGTGCTTAAAGAAAGTGAAGTCAATTTAAAATAAAGTCTTTAAAAAAAATTACACAGCTCATACAAATATATCAACATAATGAGAATATATCCACAATCTTGGAGGAAATATATCTCATACATTGAAGATAAGAATAGTTAAATAGTCATGGTTGTTACAGTAATAAAAATGTTACGTGTACCAATGTGTTGTAATAATTAAAGTTCACTGAGCAACAGTTGAGCACTGTTTACCATTTCATAAAATTCAGGTAATGTGGAGTGGCGAGTGGCTTAACATACATTTGTAAATGTGTGCAACTGGGACTTTTGCATTTTTATGTACAAGTAGAAATAGCAGCTCCTTTGCTGGCTATAGCAGTGTGCTGGGCGATTTTTCTCTGTGTTTGTTCCTTTCAGGATAACCCCTTCCGTTCAAGTACCTGCTATGAGCCTATGAATTGATTGAGCGACTTCCACTTCTGTATTGTTTGTTTGAGAGGCATGTTGGTGTCAGTAGCTGAGGGGAGTGCTGGCGCTTTATTGCCATTTGGAGGTTTCTGGGGTGCCTTTTGGTAAGTTAGCTCTCAATTTAAATACACATATGTATGGCCCAAATATAAGGGACTCTCAGTGTTTAGAGTTAGGACCACCCTATTAGCAAAAGCGCCATGGAGTGGCGGGTGGCTTAACATACATTTGCAATTATGTGCATCTGAGACTTTTGCATTTTTATGTACAAGTAGAAATGGCAGCTCCTTTGCTGGCTATAGCAGTGTGCTGGGAATTTTTTTCTCTGTGTTTGTTCCTTTCAGGATAACCCCACCCTTTCAAGCACCTGCTAGGAGCCTATAAATTGATTGAGCAACTTCCACTTCTGTAATGTTAGATAGTGTGCAAGAACGAATGTCCCGATTATAGCCATATCTCAAATAAGTAGAGTGTATGCAGGGCCTGGTCAACCACTAGGCTGATCAGGCTGCAGCCTGGGGCGCTGGGTCCCTGGGGGCGCGACGCTGCGGGTATTATTTTTTTTCATTCATTTTTATTTTTTCAACCATTTTTTTTCCGGGGAGGGGGGTTGCCGCGTGCGGGGGTCGCCGCGGGGGGGGGGGGGGGGTGGAGGATTCGATGATCCAAAGCATTGTTGGTCAGTGGTTAGCAACAGACAGCCAATCGCCAGGCTGCCTGTTGCTGTGCATCAGACAGGAAGCAGGAAGTCTTCACTTCCCATCTGCTGATGTGAGGAGCGAGGATCGACGTTGGCCAGCACAACTACAGGTAAGTGAAGGGGGGGGGGGGACTGCCCTGCATATCTATAGGGAGGGAGAGGGAAAAAGGGGGTGGCATTGCCATGCATATCTATAGGGAGGGAGAGGGGGGGGGCACTGCCATGCATATCTATAGGGAGGGAGAGGGGGGGGCACTGCCATGCATATCTATAGGGAGGGAGAGGGGGGGGACTGCCATGCATATCTATAGCGAGGGAGAGGGGTTGATATGTGTGAAAGAGGGCAGAGGAGGGGGGCTGATATATGTGACTGGGGGAGTTTTGATGTGACCGGGGGGATAGCTACAGAGTGGGGGTAAGGAAAATAGCTGCAGGGGGGATGGATGCAGGGTGGGAGGTAAGGAAAATGGCTGCGGGGGGGTTAAAGAAAATGGCTGCAGCAGGGATTAAGGAAAATGGCTGCAGGGGGGGGGTGGTTAAGGAAAATGGGGGTATTTAAAAAATAGAGCAGCTTAGAGGGGCATAATTTCATGATTGTGTGTTGGTAACATGGATGCTCTCTGTGGTCTCAGCAATCACTAGAATACTGTCACGGGCACTAGGAGTTTCTACCCAGGATTCACCAGGTGTGATTATGCTTACCAGAGGGGCGGAGTTTATCACAGCGATCCTCTGGGCAGTATGGTGAATGGTTGGAACAGTACAACAACTTAGGATAAGAAATGTCAATGGAGAGTCAGCGACTTGCAGCTATGCAGCAGGAGAGTCAGCGACTTGCAGCTATGCAGCAGGAGAGTCAGCGACTTGCAGCTATAATGCGGAGATAGGTATAACAACTGATGTGCAGTGAAGACTCGTGTTAGTGCAGGAGGGTAGCGGGGAGAGTCAGTGGTCTGCGGATAGCAAGTTGTACCACTGCTGTGATGGGATAAGTTGTCCAGGTGCAGGTAGGTAGCGAGAGCGTCAGTGGTCTGCGGATAGCAAGTTGTACCACTGCGGTGATGGGAAGACTTGTCCAGGTGCAGGTAGGTAGCGGGAGCGTCAGTGGTCTGCGGATAGCAAGTTGTACCACTGCGGTGATGGGAAAACTTGTCCAGGTGCAGGTAGGGAGCGTCAGTGGTCTGCGGATAGCAAGTTGTACCACTGCGGTGATGGGAAGACTTGTTCAGGTGCAGGTAGGTGGCGGAATAGCGGGTAGTCTGTAGCGGCAAATATACCACTGATGAGCAAGGGAGACTTGTCCAAATGCAGGCAAGCAGCTGAATAGTGAATAGTTTGTGGCGGGTACGTTACCACTGATGAGCAGAGCAGGCTTGTCCAGGTGCATTTATGCAGCGGAATGGCAAGCAGTCTATAGCGGGTACGTTTACCACAGAAGAGCAGATAAGGCTTGTCCAGGTGTAGGCATGCAGCGGAGTAGAGGTAGTCTGTAGCGGGCAAGTTTACCACGGATGAGCAGAGAGGACTTGTCCACAGCAAAACCGATCACACGAGCAGAACACAGGAAACACCTAGGAGTCTCAAGGGAATGAGAACCAAGAACAGGCAACGATACTAAGGACACAGGTGCCTTAAATAGAGAGTGGTGATTGATTCACCAATAGGATTAAAAGAAAGGTTTTAAGTTCAAGAGTCCTGCACATGCGCAATCCAGTCAAGATGGCGGACGGCCGCGGTTTAGGACAGGCACCGGCAGGAATGAGAGAGAGCCACGTACCAGACCAGAGGCACTAACCGTCCGGTGAGTGACAAATACTAAATATTAGTGAGATGGAGCTGGTAGAGGTTTGTGTTTGATTGACCACAAATATTCAGATATTGCTTATATATGCCTGTAAAATGGGGTACTTTTAGCTGGCCATAATGGAGTGTTTTGTTTTAACTAAAGAGCCTAATCATTCAGGGTTTGTTAACATTTTGCATTCTAATAAATTTTTGCGTTTTCAAAACAGGACGCCAACTTTCCAGAGAGAAGAGCAAGAACAGGTAAGAGACAATGGCACATTCTGTCTAAATTTGAATGTTGGAGAATACACCTGAACATTCATATTCAGGAGTGTTCCTATACACCTATATATTCGGTGGGGGGGGGGGGGGGGCGCTGCGGCCGTATTAGTCTATGGTGGCCAGAACCCTTAATCAGGCCCTGAGTGTATGCGTCACCAAAGATATTTCTGATAGGGAATGTAATCAGTGTCCACAGTATGTATAGGAAACTGTCACCTGAACAGATCTTTATAAATCTCACATACTGTTGTTGTAATTATGTAGATAGGGGGGAGATGTCAGGATACTTCAGTCTCAGCAGCAGAGAGTAATGTTAGTATTTAGAAACACCTCATCCACTGTGCAGAGGGATTGGGGTATATTTACTAAACTGCGGGCTTGAAAAAGTGGAGATGTTGCCTATAGCAACCAATCAGAATCTACTTATCATTTATTTAGTACATTCTACAAAATGACAGCTAGAATCTGATTGGTTGCTATAGGCAACACCTCCACTTTTTCAAACCTGCAGTTTAGTAAATATACCCCAGTGTCTCGATGCTCCGTTACTTGCCAGCCCAACACAAACAGGATTTTGGACACACCAGTATATAACATTCAATTTTCTCCGATTTCTAACAGAACTGTATCTATCATCTGTACTAAATTCAAACAGATGTAAGTTTATATATATATTTGAATATTACTCACAGAAGGACCCATTTTTTATTTTTTATATTTTTTGGTATCTTTGAGTATATAAGGTTTGGCATCCCTCTGAAGATCAGCAGGCAGGCAGTGAGTTTTATCTTTTCATTTTATAATAACTCAGTTTTATCACAGAAGCACCTAGCTACACATATCCTAGAAATAACAAAGTCACATGTCTGCTGCTGGCAATCATACAGCGTAGGGTCAAAAGCAAAAGGATAGTCAGTTAGGCAGAGGTCAAAACAAAGAGACAACCCAACAGGATTCAGACACAACAAAGGACATTAGACATGACTGAGGCAAGAATAGCTCAAGGATGAGCTCTTATTAACAATTTCCCTCCTCAATTCCGTCAAAAGCTGACACCAACAGGGAAGGCTTAAGAAATAGAGAGCAGCCATAAATCCAGCAACAATTTCAATTTTCAATGGATTTAGAGCTTTTCCTTATTTGATAAATTGTGTGCAATTTAAAAGGCACAGCTAACACATACTTACTACCAAATTGTTATATCTGAGACAAGTATGTACCACCAAAATTGGTAGACAGTGTGTGCTCTCTACCACAGTGCAAGGCTACAAGGTAATTCCACCCTAAACTAAATAAGTTGCACTTACCTACTCTCCTACACTCCTCTGATACAGGCTCTTGTTCTGCCTCTAAGGGACCCGAGCAGACAGACATTTTTGGAAACTGCAAGCAGAGTTGTCAAAGCTCCTCCCAGTGAGTTTCGTATTTGACTGAATGAAAAGCTTATGGGGGTAGGGACATCAACAACCTATGTAGTGGTTTGAAGCACAAGACCCTATGAGCAGGAGAGAGGGTCTTCTGTTCTAGTCCAGTATTGCCAGTGCAGGACCTGTCGGATCACAGGATCAGGAAAGCTCAGATAAGATTTTATTGTTTAAAACAGGAATTCCACGTAGATTTTTTTTCTTTAAATAGCAAGTTTTTCTCTATCATTATCTCCTTTTCAAAATCTCTTTAGTTGGCAAACAAAAATGGCTGCCAGGCACAGACACAATCAGTCTCATACACACCACGGGCTGAACAAAAAGTGTGGGGTCCCCCAATTTTACTATTGCCAGCACTAGGCTTTGTCAGCCTATACTGGAAGCATTATAACAGGGAAACCTGCAGCGTGAGGTACCCTTGCCATAAGACTAAACTAGCCCCAAGCCAGTTGACATTATAACAGTGTCAACATTATGACTACATCCCCACAGCACAGGCTCACATTTCTCCACATGTGATGGTAGAGAGGGGGGAAAGAGGATGTCAAAATGCAGACAAACTTCAGAGGGCCATTCCAAATCCTCGCTGCTCACTCTGCTCAATACACCATGTGCCATGTGACTGTGGCTGCCATGGTATTCCAGAATCATAAATCATTATTAGCAGCCTGACATAAGTAAAATAAGGGGAAATGGTCAGTACCGACATTCTTTTTATTGCCTGACACAATTATATATAATTAAAAAAACATCTGATTTTTAATGGAAATTCATCATCATCATTATCATCATCATCATCAACATTTATTTAATTCTGTAGCGCTTTACAGTTGGGAATTCCGCTTTTACTTATATAACCCAATACCACCAAAAACTAATGAGCTCATATAGGGGCCTATTTATCAAACGTTTCCCCCGTGTAAAATCCTCGAAAACTGTTGTTTTCGGGGATTAAACACTAAATTGGTATTTATGATTGTAGCATCGCAGCAGATATCTATCTTTGCATCTCTTTTCGTTTTACTGAGCACTCCCCATACATTATTATGTGCTCAGTAACGCTATTTAACAATAAATGAAATTAACTTTTCAGTCATGTCATAATTGAAAAGTTTCAGTGCTGTCAGCTCTGCTCCGAAGAGCAGAGCTGGACAGTGCATGTGTGGAGGGATCATGTGATCCCTCCCTGTCACTCACCGCTCTCTCTTCAACTATAATTGCAGAGAGAGCAGAGATATTTGTGCGCATGCCCGAGGGTTTCACTCGGCACATGCGCACTGGAGTCAGAAGAGGAGCCCCGTTCATTGCTTGCTGCTTCGGGAACAAAGAGGCAGGGGTATATATGTTTTCCACTTCACAGGAACAGCAGTTTTTCGGAACTGCTGTTTCTTTGTTGCTTTTTTAATAAATATGAGAAATAGTTCAATCCTTATCAATACGATAAGGATTGAAAACTATTTTTCTTATTTTGCGAGTGTTGATAAATGTGCCCCCTAGAGTTAGGAGCAAAGCATAAAAAGGAAAAATTTTGTTTCTGAACAAACTGTTGCAATGCAAGGGGTGCAAATACACGTATATATTTTTTTACATGCAGGGAAAATACTGTCTGCTTTTTCAGGTAGCACACAAATACTTTATTTTTCGACTGCAATTTAGAGTTCAGCTAGTACACTTCCCCTCTACTCTAATGTATCCACACATTTTAAATTTCCCTTCTGCAGTGCAATATGATTTTGCTAAGGTATTCCTTTCTTTCCTTTTCTTTTCTTTTCTTTTCTTCTAACTATAAATGATGTCTTACATGTTTACTTTTGGGTGCGTTTATCCTTTAAGCTTGAACAGAATATGAAAATAAATAAATAAATAAACATAGACATATTTAGTGTTTTATTTTTGATATTAGTTAAATGTTTAACAATGTAATACAAAAAAATATATTTATATACTATCATACATTTTTACATAAAAATTATAAAAAGTTAAATGCTAAGTTCTCTTATATTTAGGCAATGACAGTTGGCAGTTTTTTTAAACACCAAATTCTGATTTAAATAGCTTGCATTAATTAATGCAAAATGTATGTCATTTCAGTCTTAAAGTCGTTTGTAAGATACAGATGAAAGAACATCCTTTGGAGTACATGGTAATTGGTTACCTATGGAGAAGGCGAGGTATCTAAACTGTACAAAGCTGAAAGCAGGTGGCGTGGCCAACCCACATTGGGAGTGGTCTATTCCAGAAAGATTAGCCTTTACAATTACTAGATTGCCCTTCAACCCTCTCCCTGGACCCCGCCCATTTCCCCCCCGTGTGGCTTCATAGCAGGGCAGCCATCATGGAGGTACAGGGAGTACAGTTGTATGGGGCCCAACAGCTGAGAGGGGCCCCACCAGACCTGGGACCAAACAAATTTATTAGGGGTGGAGGCCACTGCAGTGAATTAAGGGAGGTAGCGGGCGCCATTTCTAGGCAGCAGCTGCGTCTGAGAAGTGAGAGTTGGTGTGGTGAGACCTCTGCACGAAATTGAGGGTGCGGCAGCGAGCCCAAGTGTAGGCAACATGTCTGCCTCCACTCCCAAAATGTCAGGGCCCCACAGTTGCCCCTATTTGCTCCAGTCCCAGCCTTTAATAACGTCACAGCACTGTCAATAGAGAGGAGCCGAAAGGAGATAGCAAAAGAACGCATAGAGGTAAATAAACTACTGCATGGGTGGGGAAGCAAATGTTGGGTACAGAATAATTTAAAAATGAGGGTGGGGTGAGGTGAGAGAAGGAAGGAGGGGGCCCTGTCTGTTACATTTGTACTGGGCCCCGCAATTTCTGGTGGCAACCCTGCTTCTTAGTAATCATTGTGGAGTCACAGCATTTGGAAATGTGCCACAACTTACTAGCCATAAAGACAAATGAGATGGTTATTGAAATAAAACTGAAATGAAACTCATTGAAACAAGCTGTAACAAATAAACTGTACAACACACATGATTCACTCTGAGATAAGTGCAAGCATCTGGGGTTGTTGAGAGCCTGCACAGTCCCAGTAGTATAAGCATAATATAAATGATAATGCTAATTAAAATAATAAGCAATTAATCCCATTCCTTGTAAAGTAAATGCACTGCCCTAGTTAAAGCTCTGGTCACTACTTCCTAGTGAATTTATAGGCTGAATATTATCTCGGCCTACATCGTGGCTTCCTCCGCTGTGCGTAGGTGATGAGTTCTCTTTATATTGTATACATTATACATATACAGAGTTTATTCTGATTCAAATCCAGAATCGTGCTCTTCCTCACTGTTGTTCTCGTCATTGTCTGTATCCGACTCTGAATCGTTGTAGAAAGATATCGTGGCCTGGACTGGAAAGTTTCTTAGTAAGTCAGCAGCTTCTACGTACATATGATCCAATGGTTTAGACTTGGGCCAAAATAGTCTACAAGATAAAAAAAATGATATTACTATAGGTGTCTGTAAAGACAATGTACAATTTGTTAGAGTTACTAAGACATGTATGTAATGTTATCTACAGAAATAGTTCTATATACAAATTATAGAAGAGACGTACCACGGACCAAAATGAACAAGATTAGATGTGCTAATACAGCTCATTGGGTACAGCAGATACTGTACTTACATTCTTACACAATTAGGAATAACCAGTATTCCAGTAGTGTTAACATAAATTCCCATTTAACATACTTTAAGATACTATATTTAGGGGCATATTTAACAAATTGTGATAGTGCACTATCGTGCACTTACCATAAATTACATGTCCCTCTTTGTGTCCCGCATATTTAAGAAGGGTGCAGCGCAGCAGATATCGTGGATATCTGCTGCTTTGCATTCATTTTCGTTTTTGGGAGCAGTCACCATTCTACAGTATGGTGACTGCTCCTATCCGCAATCTAACAAGTTCCGGAAAAAAAAGTTTTTTTCTGTAACTTGTCTTGATAATGTACGTCAGCTGAAGTGCAAAGCTGGACAGCGCATGTGTGGAGGGATCACATGATCCCTCCTTGTCACTCACCGCTCTCCACCGCTCTCTCTGCAACTATAGTTGCAGAGACAGAGCGGGGATGTCTGTGCACATGGGCAGTTCTTCGAACTGCACATGCACAATTGCTGTAAGAAGACAAGTGAAGAGGACCTGGAGGAGATCCGTGGACATCGCGTTCCGAAGAGGCGGGGTAAGTGTGATTTTTTTTATGACAGAAACAGCAGTTCATCATCATCATCATCAACATTTATTTATATAGTGCCAGTATATTCCGTAGCGCTTTACAATTGGGAACAAACATTAATAAGACAATACTGGGTAATACATACAGACAGAGAGGTAAGAGAACCCTGCTCGAAAGCTTACAATCTATCGGAACTGCTGTTTCTGTGCTGGGTTGTACATATATTTGAGAAATAGTTCAATCCTTATCATTGCGATAAGGATTGAAAACTATTTTTTACTTTATTTGAATATTGATAAATGTGCCCCTTAATGCCAAGGTACACATATGAACACAAAATGCTAAAAACAACATATAACTAAAAACATAATAGCCAAAAGAGAACTAACAATACATAAAAACCCAAGACTAGACAAAAGAAAGGGCATCCCACTCCAATTGGAGCAAGTATAATTATCACAATCCTCATGCAAAACCATATACAAGCACCTCCCCAATACTGAGCCCAAACTGGTTGTGAAATCTGAAATGAAATTAGGATTTCTGTGTGACTCCAAAAATTATCTTTAATTACTACATTTATAAAGCATTTAGGGACCTATTTCTCAAGTCTAAAACAGTGCAGTAACTACTGTTCTGCATGGTTTAGGTAAAGATGCAGGTAGAATGCTTTTATAGATATCACAGATCTTTAATGTGACATATATAATAATAAACAGTACTGGGTATGATATTCCATATACACAAATATATTTGTGTAATGAACCCAGCAGTGATAATATTAGACCTCACAGATAATAAGCGGTTTCATCAGAATCCATCTTTATCGGAGTTAACACATACAGTAACATCACATCTTATCGTAAAAAGTATATACGTTTTGGGGATAAATGGATTATGTTCTCTTTAAACATCACAAAGCAATAGAAATTGCATAACCAAGTTAATACATCCTCCAGGCACATGTGATAACAGACCTCTTCTCAACATCTGTTTTTTGTTAAATAAGTTTTCAAAATCATGTTTTTTGACACAGTAACAGTCTTACCTCACAGGGTGATTGTACTCAGTAGGCTTCTGTCCAGCTTGATGATTTTCACACAGGCCTGTGGCATATGGCTAAGGTAAAGAGGAGAACTTGTTATCTCTACAACCTGCTTTCTGCATTATAGAGTTACACTGAGTGTCAGTCATGCTGTTCAACACTTTTCATCTTGGTGTGAGAAATGTTAAGACATGCACCGTGTTTAATGAGAGAACATGATGTACATCAGGTAGCTAAACCCTCAAATATTTATTTTTTACTGAAAAATGAAACTTAAAATTTAGTTTAAAAAAATAGGTTTATATTTAATATGCAATTTCCCCACATACTGTTCAATCCACAAATAATAGATTCTCTCTTGCTTTATAATAACTGTGCTGTCTCCATTATTGTAAAATATGTTTGCTGAACAGCTGTAGTGTATCGGTATTGTGCTTTGTCTGATTCGGAGGACATTAAAGTGGTGATACTTACCAAGCTTTGTGTTGACTCTTGTCTGGAGATGTTGGGAGTCCAGGGTCTCCAAAATAATACATGAGGCCTGCAAATAGTTGTAAAATTGAAGTGGTATCAATGTACTATTTGGTGGAAATAGTGTAAATAGTGCTATATTTACAGTGATATATATTAATGTATGTATAAAGCATCAATATCAGCAAATAATTTGTACTACATCACAATTCTAAAGAGGAATAACAGCAATACAAAGATAGCTTAGTCACAGTTGTAGGTATCAACTGGAAATCCGACATATTCAGGGATTAAGTTCAGGGCATCTTCCAAGATTCTAATTACTTATAGGTCATTTGTGAGCTCTAGTGCAGACAATGGCTCCACATGTATTGGATGCTTAGCTGCCCTTAACAACATTGTTTTTAGCAAAGAAAAATACAAACATTTCTGAAGTTTTACAGATTTGCTGCTATATTACTAAAATGTAAGTATTACTACTTGTGTGTATATCAAACACATTGTAATTGTTTCTTTAATATCTGATTTTATCTACTTTCAAAAACTGTTTAAATAAGCATGTACACAAATTTTTTTGTATTTGCAATTTTTCCATTAAATAAATTCAATAAATCATGTGACATGCATGAATTACTTTGCGTATATCACGGCATGCTAGACGTTTTATTTCCATAGCAGATGAAGAGTAACAGGCTCCTTACTGCACATCTTAATTCACAATGTCCTCTATTATATATCCACTGCTGTGAGAAGAATGACTATTATATTTTCAGCTAGAAGCAAAGAAGTCTGATGCTAGAACACAGCCTCATTTCACACATAGAATTACACCACTTTGACTGTAATGGATATTCATACAGTTGATTTAAAATACATTATTAAAGGTAGAATGACAAAACTAGGAAGTGTCCATTAAACTTAAATACTAATTATGTGATATGATGGTCAGATCCCTGTACAGTGCATGCACGGTCCTATGCTGTAGGGAGTTCCGTAATAATAACCAAACATTTCAAACCATGTGTATGGTGCAGAATAATTACCGGCGCTCTCTTCTCCTGTATGGTCCTCTTGAAACGCGAATACATCCTATTGGGAAAGCTGTTCTATCCGCTCTCCTGAGACACTTGCAGCTATAGCAGTCTAGTGTAAGTGACGATAAACCATGTCCTCCCACTTCAGTGTCCTTAGCCAATTCTTGCTCCATACTCAAGCTAATGGCCACCGCGCTCTTGGGCATTTAAAAGTCTACTGAGGGACTGTCTTGTAAGTTTTTATAGTCTTTGCCAGGCCAGGGGGAGCCCAGCCCATTATTTACTTAACCGATAAACAGTTCAGGGTTGAATAGAGCAGGGGGCTAGCAATCACCACTGTTTAGACTCGTGCAAAGCCTCACAAATGGTCTGGGGAGAGATATGACAAGTATGTGTTAATGACACCTTAACAGGTCCATGCACAGGACAGCTCAGCCAGAGCAGTATGGGCTATGATGGGATACACAACACACTCATCACCTCTACCTGTCCGGCGACTGACCTTACTGTATAAAGTTATAAACCATCTGTGTATCTGACAGGTGACACTGTTGTGCATTAGCAGACTCATGTTCTGTGCCATTCAATGTATCCTTCTGTATTCCCGATTTACCCAGGGAAGTTAATGACAATATTGACAGTAAATACATTTCCACATACAGATCCTCTTCCAGTACAATAGAAATAAGCTACATACTTTTATTCTCGATTACCACAAGCTAGTGGTAATGTGCAAACAGTACATGGCTTGTAATAAATTCATTTGGAGGGAACTTTAGTGACTTTGATATATCCCGTCTGATAACCTTTAAATGTATGTAAACATGAAGTCATATCAACATACATAACACTAGACAGGAGAGCACACGACTGAAACTGTCACTTGAGAGCTACCACAGCAAAACCATTCTTAATTAGACTGAGATGAAAAGCCGGATAAGAGAGTTTTCAATGTAAACTAAGTTTAAATGAGGCTTTAGTACACTGACATGCAATTTTCAAGTCAATTACTAATGCGCTTTGATAAATATTGCTAATGATTAATTTAGGTAAATTATTGTATATCCATGCTTGTAATCACTATTTTCCTGACCTGCAATCAATGCTGATGTTCAGATAAGTGATGAGTTTCTGGGCTATGATCGATATTTGTTTTACACCATAATAAAAACTAACTTGCAGATAGTGTTCTCAGATCCATGGGAATAGGTGGCAGACACTGTGGCTGGTGAGCACATATTTAATTTGCTGGGCGAGAAAAGTTTTATGTATGACCATAAACTGGTGGCTGGGGTTCAGGCTCGTGTCTCTTATTTTCTCACCTCCCCCTGGTGTTTGAACAAGATAAGAGGGCAGGACCAGAGCATTTATCTGATCGGAGCCAGAGGAATGCGCTCACAAATGGTTTAGGGAGAGAATTGACAGGTCTGTGTCAATCAGAGGATTGTATGAGAATAACAGCAGTAAACATGTTCAATACTCTTATTTATCTGAAGTCATAACATTAATACATGTGAACTAGTGACTACACAGTATGGATATAACTGTACAGCTAAGCTCACCATGTTCTACCCAACTATTATCATGTTATATTAAGTTTATTTAGTTGTAAAAAGTATCTCCAAGGTTGTGTTTATCAGTGTGGATTAAAACAATGTATACATGTCATGCTTGTAATGAATAATTACTTGAATATAAGGCAGCTTTGAAGTGTTGATAAGAACCCCAGGATATATAACATATTATTTTTAATCACTTGGATTTTCAATTCCATTGCCCATGGTCTATTAATACTATGATATGAGTTGTACCTGTAGAAAATAATAATTTCACTGTAGACCCTATAAAGATTAAAGCATCACTGGGCTTGTCAATAAAAATAATCTCTTGTTTTACTATCAGTTTTCTAAATAGAATTAACATCTTTATTTTTAAAACGTTGCATCATGAGACGTAGGTATAATACCCTTAATATTCTTACACTTTCACATGACACCCACTTCGTGTAGCGCAGTATTGTTTCATGCAGCTGCATATTTTCTGCCTTGTATTTTATTTCAGTTGATTACATATATATATATATATATATATATATATATATATATATATATATATATAATTGCTTACTATATAACCACCAAGGGCCTGCTTTAGTGTTGGACACAATTTACAATTACATTGTAAGTGTAAATTGCATCCTGTAATTTACATAGGATTCCGAGTTGCATATATCTTTAAATCCATGGGATTCAGTATACTATGCAAATTGCATACACTTCTTAAGACTCACCTCTTTGCCTGTGCCAGATATATTTATGCCTGTAAGGCAGATAAATCAATCAATAAATAAATGTAAAAAAACCCAGCATGCACCCCCCACCCTCCCCAAACAGCTTATCCAACCCTAGTGCTGCCACACAAGGCTGGTGTTAGCAAAACTGGCAGGGTCTCCCAAGTTTACTATTACCAGCTCTAGGCTGGACTGGTGGCACTTAAGCAGAAAAAAGCAGGGAAACCAAAAGCGTGGGGTCCTCCTGCCATAATGCTAAACCAGCTCTAGACCGGTCTTTCCTAGGAAGAACAGGACCACAAAAAAAATGCGAACCCCCTCCCCCCGTGCTATGTTTAACTAGCCCAGTGCTTATAGCACTAGGGCTCTTCCCACACCCATAGGGCGGAGGGTGTGGGGTAATATTAATTTTTTATATGTATAAATCCATATTGTGTCTGGTTCACTACAGGTCCCAGCATGCCCAGCCTGCCATTACAAGTTTGGGCATGCTGACACTTGTAGTCTTACGAGTATTCTTTTACTACAGCAAGGTCCGTGCTGATGGTCATCATCATCAGCACAGATCTTGCATCCAGAGAAAAAAATCTAGCAATATAAATACACACAGAATGGGAATAAAGTACTTAATTAAATATAAAAGCTTTCCCACACACCCTCTTTCACCACTTTATTGATCCCCTAAATCCTGGAGTTATCCTCTTCTGTGTTCCAAGAGGAATTTTGGGCCCTGGTACAGCAACTTCATGGGGCCCCCTATAGATGATTAGCATGTAAAGTTATGCGCCGCCGCTATGTGGCGGAGCGCCGTCAAAGGGTGTGTGGCCATACCATTGGGGGTGTGGTTGTGCATCATTGTGGGCATGTCTAGCAGGTGAAAAGCACTAGGCTACCCTCCTACAGAAAAATGCATTACTCACACATGCCCCCTCTGCCCAGCAGCTTTAATCACACGTGCGCCCCTCTGCCCACTTGCTTTAATCACACTTGCTCCCTTCTGCCCACTTGCTTTAATCACACATTTCCCCAGCTTTATTCACACATGCCCCCCCCTCTGCCCACATGCTTTAATCACATATGTCCCCCAGCTCTATTCACACATGTCCCCCCCCGTGCCCACATGCTTTATTCACACTTGCCCCCCCTCTGTCGACCTGCTTTAATCACACATGCACCTCTCTGCCCACATGCTTTAATCACACATGCCCCCTCTCTGCCCAGCACCTTTAGTCACACATGCCCCCTCTCTGCCCAGCTGCTATAGTCACACATGCCCCCTCTCTGCCCAGCTGCTATAGTCACACATGCCCCCTCCTTATCACATCTTACCTTTTTCTCCACTCCTCTCCACAGGGAGATTTCCAGCAGCCTGCACGCACTCTGTATCATGTGACCGCTGTTCTGTAGAGCTTTAGTGTGGCCCTGGGCCCCCCAGGAAGGTCCGGGCCTGGGTAATTTGTACCCACCCCCCCTCTCAGCTCCACTGGTCATGCGATGCAACTGACAGGCCCGTTGTCTGTCAATACAAAGTGGCTTCACTGTGATTGGCCACAGCATGGGAATGCCACTCTGTATTGGTTAGTAGTGGGGTCTCACCACAATGAACTACAATGTATGAAATCAGATCATTGATAAATTGATACAGTGTGGTTAATTGTGGTTGATGGTGAGACCCCACATGGGTGAGTGCAAGTGCTTGGATTAGAATGGCATTGCAATTTATATTTATACTTTGATCAGTAGTTATTGCCTGTGAGAAGGGGACCTGGACACCTGTAATTCCCTCTGTACTTGCTTATATTGGTGGGAGTAGGGGTAGGAGGAAAATTCTGTAGGATGATATTCACATAATTGCTTGAATGGCGGACAGTTCTAACACATACTTCTAGAATAGGCAGTAGAGGTCTTCACCTATATCAGCCGCCTTTCCTGTAGAGCTTGTTATTCTTACGGGTACTCGAATGCCCCCAGGTCTTACCTCTTAGGTAGTAGAAACTTATATCCAGAGACCATAGCGTTGGAGGTAGAAGGAGTAACCGAAAAACAGGAGACAATCCAGGAAAGGCCCAATGGGTCGTGGGTCTGAAGGAAACAGAATAGTCTGAGACAGGCCGAAGGTCAGGGCAGGTTGCAAGCAAGGGAAGTACAGTATACAGGCAAAGGTCAGGGCAAACAAGCAGGGTCAAAAAAGTGGTACAAGTGTCACAACAAAGATCAGTCAGAATTCAGGTAGAATATTCACAGGGGAACCTGGAGCTGGTCAGCAATTGTGGTGCACAGATGCTGTAATCGACAGGTAAGTTAGCCCTTCCCTGCCTTAAATAGTACTGGTAGTCAATGAGAAGGGGCCAGGAACAAGCCCCACAATTGCCACAGGAGGCAGATAATCTTTGTGGTCCCCCATTTAAATTAACTGGAAAATTGATCACTGCCAGCCTATCACTGCCAGCAAAATTACAAAATGACCCCTGCATGGCTACTGTGCATGCGCGGTTAAGGTCACGCATGCTCATAGAGATGGGGCCCAGCGATGGATCCAGAGAGGCTTCTCTGGCGGCAATGGATGGCTGGCTATGGACTTCATTAAAAAAGTAAGCTAACACATCTTGAGATGCGTTGTTTTTTAAGGCTTGTTGCTTGTTAAATTGTGTCACATCACAGTTCCCATTGAAATTTATGGGGACTGCAGCAGTAAACAGTGTAAAATAGGTTAAGGCAGGAGAAATATCTAATTTATCCTGCTTTAACCCCTTGATAAGTTGAAAGAAGAGCTGGACAGTCTGTTTTCTCTGTATTTTTGGCTTATTACAGTTTAATAAATAGACCCCCATATCTGAATTTAGGCCGAACGCTTGAATAAAACAGGGCGCCATTAGTGTGGTTAGATTATGATCGTGTACATGATCAGATAGAGTCATCATTGGCCATTGCATCTTCCATCCATCTCAAGTGACATCTGATGGCTCCCCATGTAGATTGGGACTGGTGATCTCTTGTGGCCTTTACATTTTGAGTTTTGTGGCCAATTAGGACTAAATGCCTCACTGGCATCCAAATTGCACCATGCATCATCGTATGTTCATTTTTAGATATGACAACAGACATGCCAGGTAGATACAATTATTCAGAGCACAGGATTGAACTTATTTGTTGTCATATCCAAGGGCACCCTGTCTTAAACAGCTATCAGTCTGTTATTAGGTGCTCTACTGTCCTTAGCTGGCCACACATGGCCCCTTGGGAGAAGCAGGCAGTTCACTATGGCATCACTAGGGCCTGTTAGTGTGGTCGGAATATGAATGCACACGGTCATAATCCAGGCCAATAATGGTCATCTTCTTACCACATTTACCAACATGCCGAATAATAAACCAATCTATAGCAATCAGATTATTAGCAGACATGATATATTATTATTATTATGGGCAGCACGGTGGCATAGTGGTTAGGACTTCTGCCTCACAGCACTGAGGTCATGAGTTCAATTCCCAACCATGGCCTTATTTGTGTGGAGTTTGTATGTTCTCCCTGTGTATGCGTGGGTTTCCTCCGGGTGCTTCGGTTTCCTCCCAAAAACATACTAGTAGGTTAATTGGCTGTTATCAAAATTGACCCTAGTCTCTCTCTGTCTGTGTGTGTTAGGGAATTTAGACTGTAAGCTCCAATGGGGCAGGGACTGATGTGAATGAGTTCTCTGTACAGCGCTGCGGAATCAGTGGCGCTATATAAATAAATGGTGATGATGATGATGATTATACCAGTGCGCATGCGCACTGGAGTGAGAAGAGGACCCCCGTGGATCGCAAATTTCTTCGGAAGTGATGAGGCAGGGTAAGTAAGTTTTGCACTTCACAATATAGGTTTTTTGAAGAACATGAAAAATAGTTCATTACTTATCAATTCGATAAGGTTTGAAAACTATTTTTCATTTGTTGCGGTGCTTCTTACATATGCCCCTAAATGAGCATGGCAATATAATAACTTCAGTCAACAAATAACCTTCAACTAAGTGATGTTAGTCAGATTATTATGATACTACTTCAGAGATGGTAATTTTTCTATTCATGACAATGTGTATTAAACCCCCTTTCTAATAAGAGTTATTTACATTAAATATGGTTTAAATAGTTGGCTATTTGGCTATTATGTCCTCTCATTACAGAGCCCCTTTTATATGTCAGGCCAGTTTTATAGCTGGCAGGAAGCTGCTAATTATGCAGCTCTGTGGTATCTCATGCACCTACTATACAATTAAAGGGTAAGGTGGTCATTAGTAGCCAAGCATTGTGCAGCGTGTACAAGGTTTGGGGGCTAGCGATATCAGTATTACAGCCTACTATATAACTTGTCAGAACAATACAGCTCTCTGAAACTAAATTTGCCTGACTGATGAAAGCTTTTCAGCATGCTATGATACATTATGGGACGTTAACAAATAATATCTTTCCCCTTTTCCATATCTTTTCTTCATTGCTTCTCTGTTAAATAATGTTACAGCTTGGGAAAATGAACCCATAGCTCAATAAATTAGCATTTACTTATGTTAGTGCTGAACACAATCTATGTGCAAATCGATCTATGTGTAAATGGAGCGAATAACAAAGCAAATTAATTAACAATAATTTATTCATTTACTGCACATATCTGTAATCACACACAAGACTTTGATTCGTGCTTCATAGCATGCAATACAGCTGACATACAAAAAAAAAGACACATTATTTAAAATACCCATAAAACAAATGAATGGATTCAGTACAATTTGTTTATTACAGCTGGGCCATTTCCTTGGGGAAAATAGGAGCCAAAGACTTTGTGGAAATCTATCATGTTGAGACATCTGCAATATTGTTTCAGACCTTCCAACATGACACATTTCTACTGAGGATATAATGTTCTGGTCAGGTTTCCTTCATTTATTGTTCAATGCAATAACCTGAGTTAAAGGAGGGCTCAGTCACACTGGCCCTTGTCCCACCTTGTCTCTCTGTCTCGGGTGAGTTCTTCTCAACAGACCAGAAAGCATTAAAGATGGGGCCTGAAAATGAGATCAATGATCCCTGTGAAGAGGACAAGGATCATAAAAGGGTCAGTGCAAAGCATAGAAAATGCAGGACAAAGAATATATGTAATTAAACAATACAGGATGTATCTATATTCCATCATCTGTTCTCAAACCCAAGCTGCTGTGAACTTATGTGCGACCTTTGCACTAATGAGACATTTTTCAAGCCTAGTATGGAAATCTTTATGTTCTGTCCACTTTTTATATAAACCTTTACACAAAAATATAATTGTTACTAATGTGTTGTAGATATGTTTTTATACAAAGTGTATTTATTTTATTTTATTTGTTGAAATCCTCATAAACACTTTCATAAACATACAAGACACAAAAGTAAATTAGATGAAACACATGTTTAGTAGGGGCACTCTATGATGATTGAATTAATTAAAACATTCATTTTATTAGTTTAATACTAAAACTAATAAAATGAATGTTTTAATTAATTCAATCATCATAGAGTGCCCCTACTAAACATGTGTTTCATCTAATTTACTTTTGTGTCTTGTATCAATTAGCTTTGCATGTGTAGGGTGCACCATTCCAGTCACTTGATAATTATATTGATTGAGTGATATAAGACTGGATACATGATTTTCTGGTGCATATGTATTTTGTTTCCTTGACTTTCATAAACATATATATATATTGTAGCACCAGTGAGTAACTTCTGCAGGATTTGTAGGGCTTCAACATTCTTTAAAATATATAAAAATGTGCTCTTATGTTTAACTTATTATTATTATTATTATTATTATTAATAATAATATTATTATTAATTGCTACTTCTACCATAGACCTGTATCAATCATTTAGACCAGAGTTAGAAATAGCAGAGAAAGACATATAACTGCACAGCAATGTTTAAAGTCAATGTTTGTAATAGTATTTAATATCCACTCTGGGTGATAGTTTGACCCTGGATGACCCGTCTGTCACCACCAAATGGGAGGGAGACTGGAGACTCACAAACCTGGGTGGAGAATTAGACACTTCTCCAGCTCAGCAGCATTCCACATTCCTATGGGACATGAAGTAAATTTATTTTCAGACCATCTTACTTATATCACATAATCACATAATGAACGGATTACTGTTCTGTTGTTGAGGTTAGAAAACAATAACATTTAATAATTTATCAAAAGTGAAAGATTGGGTAACGGACAGAGCAGAGATACTGTTTTCTGTCTTAAGCCCCACTGTAGCTGCATTCTTGGTAGTTCTGCTTTTTCTGCCCTTTATATGCACATATAACACACATCACCACAGTATCTAGCTATTTACTATGCATTTAACTAATTGATGTCTGCCTTCCCTTTATTATATTATAAAATCCAAGTATGACAAGTCATACATTATTACAGAGGTACTGGGAGAACTTTATAATGTCTCCCAGCACTCATTTGCTGTCTCCCGCCATCACTCTAATATTAAGAAAATAAATAAAAGGTAAAATTACGGAGTAATAATTATAATAATAATAGGTAAATAAAACATCCCATCTCTCCCTTGCTCCATTCTCAGAACAAGTGTTTCACCCATTTTGAGTAAAACTGATATGCGATGAACCTTGAGCACAAGCGTGAAAAAGTGATGCTCCCTATGACATGTGAGTGTTTCATTAGGGTTTGTGTGAACTAGAGTGTTTAAAAAGTGTGACTCATATGTATTGAGTCCCAGGTGATTTATGCTCTGTAATGGCTAGTTTTTTACTACAGTGTGGTTAGTCTTGGTGTCCTGTGTGAAGTTTTTGGCTAAGTTTCCGGTGTTAGGTTTCAGGTTGATACGAGTCTTATATCCCATTGGGTCATGTTGAATGGGCTCAACTGTTGAGATGACGAGAGAGAGAGAGAGAGAGATATTTAACAATCACTGTCTTTTAAACACGATTAATATCTTTCCTTATCGCAATGATAATGAATGAAATATTGTGACCATTTATAAAAATTCTTCTTTGGAACAGAAGTCATGAAAAACTGCTGTTCCTGTGAAGACCTGTCTCCTATATCCTCTATGGTCACTGTTGCAATGTGGCCACTTTTGTGATAGTGACCGGAGGGGATTTCAGGTAAGTTGCGGTGAGGGATCCGAAGTTCCCTCTAGTGCAATGCTCTCATCATAGGCTTCAATGGCTAACGCCATCTTACAATGGTGTTGGTCATCAGGTACAAGTTCCGAAAATCTTTGATTTTGCAGAAGTTGTTAAATTACGTTAAACAGCAGTGCCCATAGAAACCAGGGGTCGGGAATGGGGACTGCTCTTGAAAGCGATCCCCTATTGATAAATCAATATAGTACCAACTCATTTACTTTAATTAAGAATAATGGACACCCATTTATTGTAACACTGGTCGCTGTGTCTGCATTACACGTAATTTCTTATTATGAAACTTTTTTTAGTACATTCTACAAAATGATAGCTAGATTGGTTGCTATAGCCAACATCTCCACTTTTTCAAACCCGCAGTTTAGTAAATATATCCCTGGACTTACTCTAAGCTTGGCTAGAAAATCGTCTTTTTGAAATTGTGTACTTTCCATGCCCATAGTTCAGTGGCAGCATTTTGTTTTTGTTTTGTTTAGCATTAAATTAATGTATATATCTCCTCTCCTTACACTGGCTTCCCTTCCCCTATAGAATCCTCTTCAAGCTCCTCACCACCACTTACAAGGCTCTCTCCCACTCTACCGCCCCCTACATCTCTAACCTCCTCTCCATTCACACTCCTGCCCGCTCCCTGCGCTCAGCCAATCATCGCCGCCTCTCCTCCACTCTCATCACCTCTTCCCACTCCAGAATCCAGGACTTTTCCCGGGCAGCCCCCCTTCTCTGGAATGACCTCCCTCGTTCCATCCGTCTCTCTCCTACTTTGTGCTCCTTCAAACGTGCACTGAAAACTCACCTCTTCCGTAAAGCCTACCAACCATCTACTTAACCACCTCACCTCCTCCACTCGCTCTCCCATCTCTCTTCTTGCTCCCCTTGTGCCTGTTCTGTCTAACCTCCCTTAGGATGTAAGCTCACATGAGCAGGGCCGTCTTCCCTCCTGTCTCCTCACCTGTTCTTCTACTCCATGCTTATTGTATTAGCCTGTGTTGAGCTTCTGAAGTATTGGTATTTTTGTTTATTGTTCTGTACTGTTTCACCCTGTATAGTCCACTGTTCGTACTGTGTACGGCGCTACGGATACCTTGTGGCGCCTAACAAATAAATGATAATAATAATAATAATATCAGGTCTCACTTTCTGTATACTGAATTTAATTCTTAGTTTCATTATATTTCATTTCATTCTATATGTTCTGTATATAGACAACTGCATAGTACAGTGTTTCTTATTCCGTATGCTAAATGCAACTAAGTATCAATTTGAATATATTTGTACGACTGCACAGAACAATCTCCTATACTGTACACTGTACATAATTCACAAAGTCTGCTTTCCTTATGTGCCCTGCAGAAGATAAGATTTGCTTAATATCCTTGGGGTGTAAGCCATATGTCACTACTTCAAACTCATTTAGATGACAAGATGGCAAGGTGTCCCTGAAAATTTATTGAAACAATGGTAAATTATTCAGTTACTTTCTTATTTAAGAGTCAGAGTTACTATCATGATATTTAACAACATTCATTCCAATCCAGAACAAAGATTTATTTGTATATAAACCATATTTTATACTTGAGCTCAATGCATTATAGCTACTTGAGTCAGCTATATAGTTTTAAATGTTTTGCATTGACAGAGTGAGGCCTTGGTACCAGGTGCAAGGATTGTTCTGTGTTTATCTTATGTAATATAATGGCTGAAATAAATGTTTAAGGAGAAAAGAGGAATGAAGGAGGGAGACTGTAAGTCAGTAGACCTCATTTACAAAACACACTTGTTGCACACTGACAAATGCCTTGGTAAATGTTTTAAAAATGTCAAACACCATGGAAACCTAGAAATACAGTTTAATAATCGAGCATTAAACAGGATTCTTGATAATACCAATGTATTTCTGTTATGCACATAACTATCTACATTCTGCCCAGTAAACAGCGGAGCACAGTGAATTTACAAAGGTCATATTGACTATATATGAAATTGTACTAGGATACTAGATGTTATTTCAGCTGTAGCTAGATATGTTGACAGGCAGATCTGGGGAATGCATAGTCAGCTGCACTGGCGATACTGGCCTGAAGCAGTAAGAACTAAGTCAGGTCAAACCAATCACAAGGGATATTCATGCAAGTGCAGTGGAACTGAGTGGAACTGAAAGTCCAGGCTTGGGCTTTCATTTCCACTTAGTGAACCAAAATATATATAAATAAATATTGCTTGGGGAAATAAAAAGAATACTGACCATTGAAAAAATGCTTTATTCAGAGCATAAAGCACAAGGCAGAGAGGTCACGCAGTACATTAGTGGAGGAGGAGGGAGAGGCGAAGTGAGTCTTCTCAAACTCACAAGAGCTTCTTGAGCTACAGAGGGCTTAGGCAGAAAATCACAGGTCCCAGAAGAAGCCAGGACACCAGAGGGGAGGAGTAGAGATAATGAATAGGAGAGTATGAGTCACAAGTATATTTAGTAGAAGGGAGAATTAATGGAGAAGTGGAAATGCTACAGAGAGAGCATAGTAAGGGGAAGAGGTAAGATGGAGCTGTTTGTAATGAAAGAGGATACGCATTGAAAATAATCATAATTGACCAGGAGGGCAGGAAGAAAGGGATAAAAGACAGACAGGTAGAAATATTATCTGTATATTATGCAGTAAGTGGGGGAGTTGTGAGCGGCATGTGGAGGAGGTGTCGGAGGCATGTATGTTAGGTCTGATGAGCATTTGGGGATGACTGCTGGGCATGTGGTAAGGTCTAAGGGGCATGTTGAGTGTTCTGAGGATCATGTGGGGACGTCTCATAGGTATGTGAAAGCTATGTGCTGAGGTCTGAGGAGAATGTGAGGGGCATGTGGAGAGGTCTGGAGGACATGTGAGGAGGTTTGAGGAGTACATGTGTGATTTCAGGGCTTGTGGGGATCTGAGTGCATGTGGAGGCAATTTGTGGCAATTGGGGTTCTGAGAGCATGTGGGGTAATTTTGGAGCTTGTGGAAGGTCTGAGTGGCACCTGAAACAAGTGAAGGGCATGTGGGGGTATTTTGGGTTGAGAAATTTGGGTGTGCCAAGGTAATTCTGAGAATGTTTTTTCATTCATGCAATTAAGGATTATGTGCAGCTCTTTTGAAGGGTCATGGACAGCACAAGTGGCCTTTAAAGTATATCAGGTTGACCTTCAGAATCATAGAGGACAGTGCTGATATGAGGGCTGTGTGATCGCCCGGGGTGCAAACTCAAGGGGGTGCAATGCCAGTCCGCTGCTTGCTCCAGGTCTATCTAACCGTGATAATAGCAGAGCACAGCACTTCATTTCAGCATATGCACGGCTCCTGGCAGCCTTTTGACATCACACCACTATCAGTGGAGAGGAACCGAGCGGAGCCAGGAAGCCAGAAAGACGATGAAGAAGAAAGAAGAAGAATAGAAGCAGAAAAAAGAGAAAAGAAGAAGAAAAGGTAATTAGAATACTTAATAGAAAACAGAGGCAGTGTGGTCTACACAAAATGGGGGGACAAGGGGCTGCAAAGTGACTGGAGAGAACAGGGGTCTGGAGCTGCAGAGAACATTGGGGGAGAAGGGGTGGAGAGAACAGGAGGGAGAGGTGGCTGCAGATAACAGGGGGGAGAGGGTTCTGGAGAATACGGGGGGGGGGGGGGCTGGAGGGAGAGAACAGTGGAGGGGAGAAGTGGCTGGAGAGAATGGGGGGGGCTGGATAAAACAGACGGGGAAGAGAGGACTGGAGAGAACAGTGGATGGGAGAAGTGGCTGGAGAAAACAGGGAGGGGGTGGATGGAGAGAACAGGGCCCTGTTCCCTGCGGCTGGCTGTTCCCTCCAGCCAGCCAGAGGAAACAGTGTGTCACGGGCACTAGGAGTTTATACCCGAGTTTCACCTGATGTTATAACTGACAGAGGGGCGGTGTTGACCACGGACCTCAGGGCAGTTAGGTGAATGATTGGAATGATGATAACAGCAGGAAAGTAGAGAATGTCTTATGAAGTCAATGACTTGCAGCTGTTGATGGTGGAAGGTCAGCGACTTGGAAGTGTAGAGAAGAAGCGATATAGCTTCAGACGAGATGAGAGGACGTGAGTAGGTGAAGGTAGCTCGTGGAGAAGTCAGTGGTCTGCATACAGCAAGTTGTACCACTGTAGTGATGAGGAGAATGTCCTGGTGCAGGTAGGTAGTAGGGTAGTTGGTGGTCTGCGTATAGCAAGTTGTACCACCGCTGTGATGGGAAGAGTTGTACTGGTGCAGGTAGGTAGCGGGGTAGTCGGTGGTCTGCGTATAGCAAGTTGTACCACCGCTGTGATGAGGAATGTCCAGGTGTAGATAGGTAGCAAGAGAGTCAGTGGTCTGCGTATAGCAAGTTGTACCACTGCTGTGATAGGAGGACTTGTCCAGGTGCTGGTAGGTAGCAGGGAAGTCAGTGGTCTGCGTGTAGCAAGTTGTACCACTGCTGTGAGGAGGAATGAGGACTTGTCCAGGTGCAGGAGAGTGGTGTGGAAACGGCAAACTGTAGCTGTGTGGAAACAGCGCGAGTAGAAAGGAGTTTTGTACAACACAAGTAGGTAAGTACAATGAATAGTCTGTCAATATAGTAGCTGGCTCTGCAACGTGGAGAAGCGGGTCAGCGCGGATATGCAAGTAACAACAAAGTCAATATGATGTGAGCATACCGCAGCTGAGTGAGAAGCTTGTCCGGGTAAACAGGCAATGTAGCATAGACAGTCTATCATAGGTAACTGTACCTTAGTGCAGTAGTCACGTATAGTTCAATAGGTATGCAAGTAAACAATAATAGTCAATAGTGGTTATGCATACCAAGTAGAGCAGGAATCAGCTGGGAAGCTGAAGAAGCGATCAGCTGAGTAGACACGCTGTAGCGGGTATGGGAACCGCTGTTGAGTAGAGCATGGAACAGCTTGGAAACTGTAGACGATCAGCTGAGTAGACACGTTGTAGCGGGTATGGGAACCGCCGATGAGTAGAGCTGGAAGCAGCTTGGAAACTGCAGACACGAATAGAGCTGGAAGCAGATTGGAAACTGCAGACACGAGTAGAGCTGGAAGCAGCCTGGAAACTGCAGACACAAGTAGAGCTGGAACACCTATAGAGAATCACTGGGAATGAGACTCCAAGATCAGGCCACAACCTAAGGCTGCAGGTGCCTTAAGTAGGGTGAGGTGATTGATCCATCAATCACATTAGTGGTCAGGTGTAGTTGTTAAAGGGACCTGCGCATGCGCAGTGCGACAGGGTGGCGGACGGCCGCGGTTCAACACAGGTGTAAGCGGGAAAGATGGAGAACCACGTACCAGAGTAGAGGCACTCACACTCCGGTGAGTGACAGAGTGGGGGAGAGGGTGCTATAGAGAACAAAGAATGGGGATTCAGGGGGCTGGAGGTTGGATAGAAGGAGGGGTTTTCTTTGTGGTACAAAAAAATATGGTACAAAAGTACTATAAAGCATAACAAGTAATTCAAAATAAATAAAAAAATCAATCATGTCTTTATTAGCAATTATACTCTCGATTAAAATAGGGGGATATTTGTAGGCTATTAATTTGATCTTGGGGCTGGTGGGGGAAATAGGCATTTTTATTAAATGGAAATGTTATTAATTTAATGTCAGGGCTGGTGGAGGGCTGGTGGAGGTGATATATCTGTTTATTAAATGGGAATGCTATTTAATTAATGTTGGGGTGGGGAGGGGATAGATCTACATAATAAATGGTATGCTATGAATTTAAAGTTGAGGCTGTTTGGGAAGTAGGGGGCTTATTTATTAAATCTAAACACTATTAATATAATGTCAGGGTGGTTAGTGGGAAAGAGGCCAAATTAATAAATGTGGGTGCTATTAAGTTGTAACAGATTCTGGATACTATATTACTAATCTTGATTAGCGCTGGCTTACCTGAGGTGCGGAGTCTAACGATCTCCCCGGTGTTCACCAAGAACCGCCGCAAGGCGGGGTGGGCTTCGCTGCCAGGAGTCGCAGGTCGCGGTCCCCAGGTTCGCCTCAAGATGTAGTACAGCGGAGTGAAGCGGTGGTAGCGGAGTCAACAAGCCGGTTTGGTACACAGGAATGGAGTCAGGCAGAATCAGAAGGCAACTCGGAGTCAACAAGCCAGGTTCGGTACACGGGTCACAAGAATAGGAGAATGGTCAGCAAGCCGGGTCGGTACACAGGGAATAGAGAGCCAGGGAAGTCAAACAGGCAGAGATCAGCACACAGGAGACACAGGAAACAGGAAGACACTGCAATCCACGAAGAGCAGGAGCCAGGAACAGGTAAGTGTTGCTCTGACACTCAGCGAGTGTCAGAGTGAGGTTTTTATACAGAAGGGGATTCAAAATCCCCGCCTCTAGGTTGTGGTCATGTGACCGCCTCCGGGTGCGGTCACATGGTTCTGAATGCGGAAGTGCGGCTGGACGGAGCGGCGGGGATAAGGTAAGTCCGTAACAGTACCCCCTGCCATAAAGGTGGACTCCGAACACCTAATAGGGTTTCAAAGGAAATTTTTTATGGAAGGATTTAAGTAGACGGGGAGCATGTAGGTCAATGGCTCTTACCCATGAGCGCTCCTCAGGGCCGTAACCCTTCCAATCCACCAAGAACTGTATGGCACCTTGAACTTTACGAGAATCTAGGATAGTTTTAATCTCGTATTCCACTTGATCCCGATCCACAGCAGGAGGAGGAGTTCTGGATGAGGTGGAGAATCTGTTGGTTACCATCGGTTTTAACAAGGAGACATGGAAGACATTGGGTATGCGTAAGGAGGGAGGCAGACTCAATCTAAAGGCTACGGGATTAATAATCTCAGATATAGCAAATGGGCCAATAAACTTGGGAGCAAATTTTTTACTGGGAACCTTTAAACGAATGTTCTGGGTGGATAGCCATACCCTGTCACCAACTGCAAAACTTGGAGTCATTCTTCTCCTTTTATCGTAGAATTTTTTGGAACGAGTAGTTGCTTGTTTTAAGTTTGTCTTGGTTTGTTCCCAAATATCAGAGAAGTTACGAACCAGAGAGTCCACTGCTGGAACTTCAGAAGATGAGACTTGAGAGAAGGTGGGTAGTCTAGGATGGCAGCCATACAGAACAAAAAAGGGGGAGTTAGAGATGGCCTCATGAAAATGGTTGTTATGGGCGAACTCGGCCCAAGGGAGAAGGTCCACCCAGTTGTCTTGGTTACTAGAGATAAATATTCTGAGAAACTTCTCTAATTCTTGGTTGGTTCTCTCAGTAGCCCCATTGGACTGGGGATGATATGCGGAAGAGAAGTCAAGCTTGATCCCGGATTTATTGCAAAAAGACCGCCAAAATTTTGATATGAATTGTGATCCCCTATCGGAGACAATATGTTGAGGACAGCCATGGAGGCGAAATATTTCTTTAATAAAAATATCGGCTAAGGAGGAGGAAGACCTTTGAGAGCAATAAAGTGGGCTGTTTTAGAGAAGCGATCCGTGACCACAAGCACTACAGTACAGGATTTGGAAGGGGGAAGGTCCGTGATAAAATCCATGGAGATCTGTGACCAAGGGTAATCAGGAATGGGTAATGGGAGCAAGCATCCATAAGGCTTCTTCCTAGAGGTCTTGTGTTGAGCACATTTGGAACAAGCAGCAACAAATCTCTTCACATCCTCCAGCAAGGAAGGCCACCAGTAGCTTCGGGACAATAAGTCCCAGGTCTTGCGAATGCCGGCATGCCCAGAGAAGAGTGAGTGATGAGCCCAGTGAAGGAGCCGGGTGCGTAGATGTGGCAAGATGAATGTTTTGCCTGGAGGACAACCCTTTTTCAGGTGTGTAGCTGCCAATACTTGACATGGATATACAATGAATTTCTTATCTTCCGAGGATTCCATGTCAGCTGGATCAAAAGAGCGAGATAAGGCGTCTGCCTTCGTGTTCTTAGATCCTGAGTGAAAAGTGATGTTGAAATCAAAGCGTGAGAAGAATAAGGACCACCTTGCTTGACGAGGATTTAGACATCGGGCAGTGCGTAAGTAAAGCAAATTCTTATGGTCAGTATATATGGTGATAGGGAATTGCGCTCCTTCTAGTAAATGTCTCCATTCGGAGAGAGCCAATTTGATGGCCAGGAGCTCTTTGTCGCCAATCCCATAATTCCTCTCAGCAGGTAAAAAGCGACGGGAAAAGAATCCGCAGGGATGAAGTTTTCCAGAAGGACCTCGCTGTGATAGTACGGCTCCTGTGCCAACAGAAGAGGCATCTACCTCCAGGACAAAGGGACGAGAACAATCTGGCTGTTGAAGAATGGGTGCGGATGAAAAGAGAGACTTTAATAATATAAAGGCTTGGATAGCCTCAGAGGACCAAATACCAGCATCAGCAGATTTGCGGGTCAATGCTGTGATGGGAGCCACGAGAGAGGAGTACCCCTTGATAAATTGACGATAATAGTTGGAGAATCCTAGGAAGCGTTGAGTGGCTTTAAGGCCTGAAGGTTGGGGCCAGTCAAGTATGGCTTTCAATTTTGTGGGATCCATCTGTAGACCGGTGCCCGAAATAATATATCCCAGGAAGGGAATTTGTCTCTGCTCGAAGGTGCATTTCTCCAATTTGCAAAATAACTGATTTCTTCGGATACGAGAGAGGACCTCCAATACATGAGTACGATGAGATGCTAGATCTTGAGAAAAGATGAGAATGTCGTCCAAGTAGATGACTACAGATTGGTACAAGAGGTCTTGAAACAGCTCATTCATAAAGCTCTGAAATATGGCTGGGGCATTGCATAGCCCGAAAGGCATGACCAGATATTCAAAGTGGCCGTCTCGGGTGTTAAACGCCGTCTTCCATTCATCCCCCTCCTTAATGCGTATAAGGTTATACGCTCCTCTGAGGTCAAGTTTAGAAAAGATGGTGGCACCCTTGATCCGGTCAAATAGTTCAGAAATCAGTGGCAGTGGATACCGATTTTTAACGGTAATGGCATTCAGGCCTCTGTAATCAATGCAAGGGCGGAGGCCCCCATCTTTCTTTTTTACGAAGAAGAAGCCAGCCCCAGCTGGGGAGGCAGACTTGCGGATGAAGCCCCTGTTTAGATTTTCTTGGATGTACTCCTCCATAGCCTTAGATTCCGGGAGGGAAAGGGGGTAAACACGGCCCCCGGGAATGGGTTTACCAGGTATCAGATCAATGCCACAGTCCCAGATTCTGTGAGGGGGAAGTCTAGTGGCCTCTTGTTGACAGAAAACATCAGAGAAGGTTTGGTATGGCTCAGGCAGGAGAGTCACAGGAAATTCTTGGGTACGTCTGGGACTATTCGGGGGAACCACTCTCTGTAGGCAGCGAGAGAAGCAGGACTGTCCCCAGGACAATATGTGACCCGATTTCCAGTCCAAGGTGGGAGAGTGGGCACGAAACCAAGGAAGTCCTAGGATGACTGGGTTGGTAGATCTTTGTATTACTAGAAAAGAAATCTTCTCCCGATGAAGTGCTCCTATCTGAAGTAGAAGAGGAATAGTGCGTACCAGGATGGACCCCTCAGGGATTCTTCCCCCATCAATGGCCATCAGAGAGATGGGTTGTTCCAAGGCTTGTGTGGGAATAGCGAATTGTTTAACTACTGTGGCAGAAATGAAATTTCCTGCGGCTCCGGAATCTAGAAGAGCCGACTGCGGGAAGGTCTTTTGTCCTAACTGAAGGGAAATGGGAATAGACAGGCAATCATTACTATTGGGAACTGACTGACACTGAGAAAAGAGGCCCAACGACACAGCTCCAGAACTCGTTAGGCCCTGTCGTTTCCCGAGCGTTTGGGACAAGAACTCAGAAGATGGCCACTCTCTCCACAATATAAACACAGCTTGTTCCGAAATCTCCTCTCCCTCTCTTCGGCTGATAAGCGGGTCCTCCCAAGTTGCATGGGCTCTTCAGGGGGAAGAACAGGAGTTTGGAAGTTGGGGGCCAAGCGAATCATGCTACGCCGCGACTGTTCCTTCTCAGAATTACGTTCCTTGAAACGCAAATCAACTTTGACACAGAGGGAGATAATGTCGTCCAAAGACGTAGGGAGTTCCTGGGATACCAACTCGTCTTTGATTCGGTCTGAAAGGCCCTGCCAGAATGTAGCTACTAGAGCCTCATCGTTCCAGCGAAGTTCAGAGGCCATGGTTCTGAAGAGGACCGCATACTGCCCCACAGACTGGTTTCCCTGGCGGAGACGTAGTAAGCCGGAAGCGGCATTGGACACCCTTCCTGGCTCATCAAATATTTTCTTGAAGGTGGACAAGAAGAGGTTGAAGTTATGTAGAATGGGGTCGTCCCTCTCCCACAAGGGGGAAGCCCATGCTAAAGCTTGACCGGACAATAACGAAATCACATAGGCCACTTTCGTTTTTCCGGAGGGGAAGTTCCCAGGTAGAAGCTCGAATTGTATGGAGCATTGATTTAAAAATCCTCTGCAATTTTTAGGGTCTCCATCGAACTTAGGTGGGTTAGGTAACCGTAGCTGCGAGGAAGAAGCTGCTGCTGCGGCCTGAGGTACAGGGGCCACTGCCGGCCCAGGTGATCCACCAGCCACTAGGGTGTTCTGGACAACATCCAAGCGAGTGGATAGACTATTGAGGAATTTTAAAAGTTGCTCTTGGTTAGCTTCTTGTTTATCCATCCTTCCTACTAAATGCTCCAACAGATCTTTAGCTGTGGTATCCATGGTCAGAGCAAACTGTAACAGATTCTGGATACTATATTACTAATCTTGATTAGCGCTGGCTTACCTGAGGTGCGGAGTCTAACGATCTCCCCGGTGTTCACCAAGAACCGCCGCAAGGCGGGGTGGGCTTCGCTGCCAGGAGTCGCAGGTCGCGGTCCCCAGGTTCGCCTCAAGATGTAGTACAGCGGAGTGAAGCGGTGGTAGCGGAGTCAACAAGCCGGTTTGGTACACAGGAATGGAGTCAGGCAGAATCAGAAGGCAACTCGGAGTCAACAAGCCAGGTTCGGTACACGGGTCACAAGAATAGGAGAATGGTCAGCAAGCCGGGTCGGTACACAGGGAATAGAGAGCCAGGGAAGTCAAACAGGCAGAGATCAGCACACAGGAGACACAGGAAACAGGAAGACACTGCAATCCACGAAGAGCAGGAGCCAGGAACAGGTAAGTGTTGCTCTGACACTCAGCGAGTGTCAGAGTGAGGTTTTTATACAGAAGGGGATTCAAAATCCCCGCCTCTAGGTTGTGGTCATGTGACCGCCTCCGGGTGCGGTCACATGGTCCTGAATGCGGAAGTGCGGCTGGACGGAGCGGCGGGGATAAGGTAAGTCCGTAACATAAGTTAAGGTCGGGGCTGTATGTGGGGAAATAGGCATATTTATTAAATGTGAATACTATTAAATTCTGGAGCTGTTTAGGTGGAAGGAGGCCTCTTTATTAATCTAAAAAGCTACTGTTTTAATGTCCAGCTGGTTTAGAGGGAGGGAGGCCTAGTTTGTTAACTCACTGCTCAACTTTGTAGGATGCGAATAATAACTATCACTTTTCCAAACAGGGCCCCAATATTCCAGGATCCAGCTAAGCATTAAGGGGCCTATTTATCATCCATCCTTTTTTTGTGTTGAAACTTTTCAATCCTTATCTCCCTGATAAGGATTGAAAGTTTGCGGCAATGTATCAAGAAAGTTCTTAGGGACACCAGCGCCGATAACCGGCTGTTCCTGAGAAGTTACTCACCTCTTCATCGCAGTCTCTTTTCATCCGACGAAAGCTGCGTTGAACTTCTCCTCTTTTTTTGTTAGTGCGCATGCGTCGACCGAAACCCTCGGGCATGCACACTAACATCCTGGACTGCAAGAAAGTGATCCCTCCACACATGCGCTGTCCAGCTCTGCTCTTCAGAGCAGAGCTGACAACTGCAAAATATTTCAGTTATGTTAATGTACGCCAGCTTCAACATGTAGAAAAAGAGAAAAATTTCACTAGGCAGACTTTAATACATAGCGGTAATGAGCACTCCTCATAAACTGTACGGGTAGTGCTCAGAAAAACGATGCAAAATGCAAAGCACGGTGGCTAAGTGGTTAGCACTTCTGCCTTACATCACTGAGGTCATGAGTTCAATTCCTGACCATGGCCTTATCTGTGAGGAGTTTGTATGTTCTCCCCGTGTTTGCGTGGGTGTGCTCCGGTTTCCTCCCACATTCCAAAAACATACTGGTAGGGTAATTGGCTGCTATCAAATTGACCCTAGTCTGTGTGTGTGTGCGTGTGTGTGTGTGTGTGTGTATGTATGCTAGGGAATTTAGACTGTAAGCCCCAATGGGGCAGGGACTGATGTGAGTGAGTTCTCTGTACAGCGCTGCGGAAATAGTGGCGCTATATAAATAAATAGTGATGATAAGAATGATGAAATCAGCATATATCTGAGATGCTACAATAATACATAGTAATTTCGCAGTAAATCCCTGAAAACTGTTGTTTTTGGGGATTTAACACAGGGGAAAGTTTGATAAATAGGCCTGCAAGTGAGCTATAGACATCAGCAGCAGCACCAGGTAGTCAAACTACAAGAACAAGGAGAAAGTAGTACAGGGTTGGAGAATGGTCTAGAGCTTGTAGAGGGCTAGGCACAGTCTCACTATAGGATGTTAATGTCTCTTTGGCAGCAACTACTTCCACCAACATCCACGGCGAGGGGGGAGACAGTATTCTCTCTGGCCCAGGGCTATGAAATAACTAGTTGCAACTCAGATAGAGAATCCCCAGCAACACCAGGATCTGGCAGTCTGACTCAACACAAGCAAAACTGATACTGATCCTCAGGGTGCGAGCAAGTTCTCTGTACAGGGCTACGGAATTAGTGGCACTATATAAATAGCTGTTTGATGCTGATGATTAGGAGGCTTTCTCCTAATTGAGGAATTAAGCCCCTTTACATTAGGGATGTGCACCGGCGACTTTTGAGGTCTCGTGTTTTGTGTTTTGGATCCGGATTTTCGTTATTTTTGAGGTTCGGATTTGTCTCGCAAAACACTTGACGAAAGGTCTCGGTTCGGATTTAAGGTATTGGATTCGGATTTTTTTTGAAAAAAACATAAAAAGTTTAAAAATCAAGTTTTTGGGCTTATTTTCACTCCTAGGCTATTATTAACCTCAATAACATTCAATAACAAGCATTTCCACTAATTTACAGTGTATTCTGAACACCTCACAATATAGTTATTAGTCCAAAACGTTGCAAAAAGGTATCTTTCTGGACTGCGTAGAGGAGTGGGTCACCACAATATCTTAAAAACCCTGAACTTTTATGATTCGCACCAATAATTGTACCTAGACTGCGTAGAGGAGTGGGTCACCACAATATATTAAAAACCCTGAACTTTTATGAATCGCACCAATAATTGTACCTGGACTGCGTAGAGGAGTGGGTCACCACAATATCTTAAAAACCCTGAACTTTTATGAATCGCACCAATAAATGTACCTGGACTGCGTAGAGGAGTGGGTCACCACAATATATATAATAAGAAAACCATCAACTTGTTTGATTCGCACCAATAAATGTACCTGGACTGCGTAGAGGAGTGGGTCACCACAATATATTAAAAACCCTGAACTTTTATGAATCGCACCAATAAATGTACCTGGACTGCGTAGAGGAGTGGGTCACCACAATATATATAATAAGAAAACCATCAACTTGTTTGATTCGCACCAATAAATGTACCTGGACTGCGTAGAGGAGTGGGTCACCACAATATATTAAAAACCCTGAACTTTTATGAATCGCACCAATAAATGTACCTGGACTGCGTAGAGGAGTGGGTCACCACAATATATTAAAAACCCTGAACTTTTATGAATCGCACCAATAAATGTACCTGGACTGCGTAGAGGAGTGGGTCACCACAATATCTTAAAAACCCTGAACTTTTATGAATCGCACCAATAAATGTACCTGGACTGCGTAGAGGAGTGGGCACTGGGCACCACAATAAAATATATAAAAAACCTTCAACAGGTCTGCATTACACTACACATACGGCTGCTCCTCCATCCTCTCCATCATATACATGTTGGAGTTTTAGCGTGTGACAACCTCTTGTTTTTGATAATGTCAGTGCATTTTGAATATTTTTCAATTTGCCCCACACCACTGAATGTACTTTATCTATGATACGCATCTATCTATCTTGACTGCGTAGTGTGGTGGCCCCGGTACACAATTTGGTACCGAGGCCACAATATAATTAAAAAACCCTCCACGTGTCGGAATTCCACCAAACAAGTATCTGGACTGCATAGTGGGGTGGCCCCGGTACCCAATTTGATACCGGGGCCACAATACCTCCTCAAAACATGCTCCAGACAATTCGTCATTGACAGACCCCAGACAGACAGGGTCGTAGTGTTATTGTTTGACTTTGTAAACCCAAAATAATGTCCCTGTTGCACTTGCACATAGTCGTGCAATGAAGACTGACTTTTTCATTTAAAGGCACGATCTTTAAAGTGTCAGAAAGAGAGAGAAGACACAGGAGAGGAGAGTTGTAGCTGGGGACCTGGGGTGGAAGCTCCCAGGCTCCCCCAGCATTGCCTGGAAGTCTGAGCGTGGTGACTGAGCCAGGGCAAGGAATGTGTGCCCTGGATGAGGGGGAGAACTCCATGCCACTATAGTGAACCCAAGAGAGAGGGGGACACTGCACATGGAAGAGGCCCTGGAGTGAGGGCTGCTACAAGAGGCATGGTAGCTGTAGTGTCAGATCCTGAGGCTGAGAGTACACAGAGTGACGTGTCAGAGCACAGGAGACATTATCCCCGCAGAGGAGGGATGAGCTGCAGTTGAGAGGTCTGCTGTTGAAATAGGACATGCACACTTTAACAAACCAATCATTTCAGCGACAGGGCCTACCAAACAACTTTGACTGAAATGATTGGTTTGTTTGGGCCCCCACACCAAAAAAGCTATTCATCTCTCCCTGTACAGACTAAACAGGCTCTACTGAGGCAAGATGTCGTCCTCATCCTCAACCTCTGATTCCTCTCCCCCTACAGTGTGTACTTCCTCCTCATCACACATTATCAATTCGTCCCCGCTGGACTCCACAACCACAGGTCCCTCTGTAGTATCTGGAGGGCAGTGCTGTACTTCATTGAGGAATTGATTATTCATTTTTATAAACATCATTTTTTCAACGTTGTGAGGAAGCAACCTCCTTCGCCGCTCACTGACCAGGTTCCCCGCTGCACTAAAAACTCTTTCCGAGTACACACTGGAGGGGGGACAACTCAGGTAAAATAGAGCCAGTTTGTACAGGGGCTTCCAAACTGCCTTTTTTTCCTGCCAGTAACAATATGGACTGTCTGACATGTCTACTTGGATGGTGTCAGCAAAGTAATCATCCACAATTTTTTCTATTGTGACAGCATCCAATGCAGCGAGAGTAGACATGTCTGCAATGGTTGGCAGGTCCTTCAGTCCGGACCAGATGTTATCAGCATCCCCGCCAGTGCCTCTTTTGGGAAAACTGAGCTTTTTCCTCGCAGCCATAGATGTGGAAGAAAATGAGGGTGGAGCTGTTGGCATGTCACGGTCCTCTTCAGAGGACAATCTCCTGACCAGCAGGTCTTTGCACCGCTGTAGATTTGTGTCCGCCGGAAACAGAGACACAACATACGCTTTAAACCGAGGATCGAGCACGGTGGCCAGAATGTATTCCTCTGACTTTAAAAGAGTGACCACCCTCGGATCCTGGCAAAGCGTACGAAGGGCTACATCCACAAGAGCTACATGCTTGCTGTAATCGCAATGGCTTACCAGCTCCTCCCTCACTTTCTCCAGCTGCTTCTGCAACAGCCTGATCAGGGGAATGACCTGACTCAAGCTGGCAGTGTCGGAACTGACTTCTCGTGTGGCAAGTTCAAATGGCTGCAGAACCTTGCACAACACGGAAATCAGTCTCCACTGCGCTTGACTCAGGCGCATCCCCACTCCTTTGCCTATGTCGTAGGTGGCTGTGTAGGCCTGAATGGCCTTTTGCTGCTCCTCCATCCTCTGCAGCATATAGAGGGTGGAGTTCCAGCGCGTCACAACCTCTTGTTTGAGGTGATGGCAGGGCAGGTTCAAGCTTTTTTGATGTGCCTCTAGTCTGCGGTAGGCACTGGCTGAATGCCGAAAGTGTCCAGCAATTTTGCGGGCCACCGCAAGCATCTCCTGCACACCCCTGTCACTCTTGAGGTAATGCTGCACCACCAAATTAATGGTGTGGGCAAAACATGGGACGTGCTGGAAATTGCCCATATTTAATGCCCGCACAATGTTACTGGCATTGTCTGACACCACAAATCCCCATGAGAGTCTAAGTGGGGTAAGCCACTGGGAGATAATTTCCCTCATTTTCTCTAATATGTTGGCAGCGTTGTGCCTCTTATTAAAGCCTGTAATGCACAATATTGCCTGCCTTTGCATGAGCAGCCATTTTGTAGATGCTGCTACTGATGCAGCTGTTGCTGTTGCTGCGGAAGGGGATGCATCTACCCAGTGGGCTGTCACAGTCATATAGTCCTTCGTTTGCCCAGAACCACTTGTCCACATGTCCGTGGTTAAGTGGACAGTGGGTACAACCGCATTTTTAAGAGCACTGAGGACACTTGATCGTACTTCTCTGTACATTTTTGGTATCGCCTGCCTAGTGAAGTGGAATCTCAAGGGGATTTGGTACCGGGGACACAATACCTCCATCAACCCTCTAAATCCCACTCCACTGATGGCGGACACCGGGCGCACGTCTAACACCAACATTGCAGTTACAGCCGCAGTTATACGCTTTGCAATAGGGTGACTACTATCGTATTTGGTGGTCATGGCAAACGACTGTTGGACGGTCAATTGTTTGGTGAAAGACTTAGCGGTCTTACGACTTCCCCTCTGGGAAGATGACCGACTAACAGCAGCAACAGCAGCAGTGGCAGTAGTAGGCGTACCGCTGCAGGATTCCTCGGATGAATCCCGTATTGAGGAGGACTCGGTCTGGCTGGTGACTTGGGCTGCAGGACTGAATCTGATGGAGATTGTGGAGGAAGTTGACGAGGAGGGTGTTGCTGGTGTGTATCCAACTGGACCACGGGATTTAGGTGTCCCTGTACCGATGAGGGTCCTAGCCCCAGTTCCTGAACTAACCACTGAACTATGAAGGTTATTCAGGTGACGTATAAGGGAGGATGTTCCTAGGTGGGCAAGATCCTTACCCCTGCTTATTTGAGCTTTACATAAGCTACATATTGCCATACATTGGTTGTCTGGATTTGGATAAAAATAACTCCAGACCGAAGAGGTGCATTTTTTGGTCTTCTGACCAGGCATGACGATGGGCTTTTTCATCCCATGGACATCAGCTGTTTCCCCCCCTGGTGCCTCATTTACAATAACCACATCACCATCCTCATCATCAAGTTCCTCCACAGCGCCAGCTACATCATCAATAGCCTCCTCCCGAGCCACCTCTTCCCGTACAGTGATGGGAAGGTCAGGCTTGACAACCACCAACACCCTTGGACTCGCCTTGGGGATTTGTGATAATTTCTCTTTAGAAGGCAGAGTTGTTTGCTGTTTTGTTGCTGACAGCATAACTCTCTTCAATTTTTTGTAGGGGGGGGGAGGAGGAGGAGGGCTAAGATCCGTGGGTGAAGCTGAACCACTAGTCATGAACACGGGCCAGGGCCTAAGCCGTTCCTTGCCACTCCGTGTCGTAAATGGCATATTGGCAACTTTACGTTTCTCCTCAGATGATTTTAAGTTTCTCTTTTTGCTACTTTTTCTTAACTTGGGCTTTTTGGATTTTACATGCCCGGTACTACAAGATTGGGCATCGGGCTTGGAAGACGACGTTGATGGCATTTCATCGTCTATGTCATGACTAGTGGCAGCAGCTTCAGCATTAGGAGGAAGTGGGTCTTGATCTTTCCCTACTTTATCCTCCAAAGTTTTGTTCTCCATTATATGTAGCACAAGATACTGCAGAATGTGTGAACTTGGTAATATTGCAGTACCAATGGACTTATAATGCTGGATTGGTTTTGCAAATTTGGTTATAATTATTATATATATTTTTTTTTTTTTAATTTTTTATTTTTTTTTACTTTTTTTTTATTTTTTACAAACTTGGGAATAATGGGGAAATAACTATGCCCTTAGAAGCACAGAGCACAGGACACAGCACCACTGGACTGAACAGGACACGGCACAGGACCCAGCAGCACTACGGAACTCAGCAGGACAGAGCACAGGACACAGCACCACTGGACTGATACTGCAGAATGTGTAAACTTTGTAATATTGCAGTACCACTGGACTTTTACTGCTGAATGTGTGAACTTGGTAATATTGCAGTACCAATGGACTTATAATGCTGGATTGGTTTTGCAAATTTGGTTATAATTATTATATATATTTTTTTTTTTTTAATTTTTTTTTTTTTTTACTTTTTTTTTATTTTTTACAAACTTGGGAATAATGGGGAAATAACTATGCCCTTAGAAGCACAGAGCACAGGACACAGCACCACTGGACTGAACAGGACACGGCACAGGACCCAGCAGCACTACGGAACTCAGCAGGACAGAGCACAGGACACAGCACCACTGGACTGATACTGCAGAATGTGTAAACTTTGTAATATTGCAGTACCACTGGACTTTTACTGCTGAATGTGTGAACTTGGTAATATTGCAGTACCAATGGACTTATAATGCTGGATTGGTTTTGCAAATTTGGTTATAATTATTATATATATTTTTTTTTTTTTAATTTTTTATTTTTTTTTACTTTTTTTTTATTTTTTACAAACTTGGGAATAATGGGGAAATAACTATGCCCTTAGAAGCACAGAGCACAGGACACAGCACCACTGGACTGAACAGGACACGGCACAGGACCCAGCAGCACTACGGAACTCAGCAGGACAGAGCACAGGACACAGCACCACTGGACTGATACTGCAGAATGTGTAAACTTTGTAATATTGCAGTACCACTGGACTTTTACTGCTGAATGTGTGAACTTGGTAATATTGCAGTACCAATGGGCTTATACTGCAGGATTGGTTGTGAAAATTTTGTGGTAATTAAAAAATATTAAAGTAGTTTTTGGTATTTTATAAAAAAAACTTTTTTTTATTTTTTTAAACACAGGGGAATATTGGGGAAATAACTATGCCCTTAGAAGCACAGAGCACAGGACACAGCACCACTGGACTGAACAGGACACAGCACAGGACCCAGCAGCACCACTGACCTCAGAAGGACAGAGCACAGCACACAGCACCACTGGACTGATACTGCAGAACACAGCACAGCACAGCACAGCACAGCACAGCACAGCACTAAACAGCACAGCACAGCACAGCACAGCACTAAACAGCACAGAACTAAACAGCACAGAACTAAACAGCACAGAGGACCACCTAACACACCCTCCCTCTACCCTGATCAATGCCCGAGTGAAGATGGCGGCGACTAGCGGGGAATTTATAGGATCCGAGTATCGCGAGATCCGACAACGGGATTATGAGTCAGAGCCTCAGTTTCACTTTTGAATTTGGCGCCAATACCCGGATCTGTCTCGGATCCGACTCGGATCCGCAACGTTTGGGTGGGCTCGGATTTCAGAAATCCGAGCGCGCTCATCCCTACTTTACATTATGTGTAATTATCCTACACATTACCAGGTAATAGATGTATCACCAAATGACCCTAGAGGAACAAGACCAGACAATCCACACAGACAGTAACAATAAAAAGTAGTGGGCATGGTGAATGTCATTTGATGCTGAGGAGTCTTGGGCAGCCAATCAAAAGCAGCCATGGGAAAACACTTGTGATTGACTAGTTAGTAAATACATGACCCAGCTATTCCCAGCTATAATCATTTCTTGCTGACTGTAGTGTGTGGTTGGGTCATTGTTTTAATTGGGTTTTTCTGAGAGGTTTTTATTCCTTTATTTAGACTACAATGGTTCAAGAAAGAAGAAAATAATATTTTATTTTCCATTACGGCTATCAAGAAAACATGTTTTATTATTTAATAAAGTGGTGAACAAGGGTTTGGGAGAGTATTTTATTTAATTAAAGTTTATAGTAAAATTGTTTGTATTGTATTGTTTGCTCATTTGTCATAATGGGCTCAGGGTCCCCTCTCCATTATATTGAGTCCACTGGGGTGGTAAATTTGGCACTCCAGGGATCTCAATCTTGTTCATTATCCCAGTTCGACAGCCCAGAGGATTATCCCAGGGCTTAGCATAGCATTGCTGCCTCGCAGCACTGGGGCTGTCAGCCTGTGAGGTGAGTATCAGTGGGATGTTGCTGAATTGAGCAGGGACTAGGTCAGGGCCAGATGCAGGGTTTATCTGTGTCTGTTTTCAGGAGAGTAATGTCTGTAATGAGGTGAGTTGTATGACGGGAGTAAGAAATGAAAAGAGAAACAGTAGGTACCATTGAAACACAGAGTATAATACTTGGAGAATCCCAGATTAGGAGCTGGGCAATTCTGCTGGAAGGATACTTATCTGCCTAGAAGGTGGGCAGGATAAGCCAGGATGACTCATGGTGTGTCATCAAGCACCAGCATAAACTGAATGGACAGGGGCCTGAAGACAAAATTAACATCATCATACACCTTGCCTTACCCACTTGAAAATGGCATCAACAAATCAAGCCCATCGCTGCTTTTTATATCTCCCCTTCCTATCTCCAGTAGCAAGTTACTGTAGTGTACTGTAGTTATGTTTTCCATCTTGTTTTATTCACACATCTCATTTGTTATGAAATAATAATATACATAAAAACAATATAGTATATAATATATTCAGTAATGTATATTATAAATATATGAGAAGTTACCAAGAAATGTTATAACCATATATACATACAATCAGGCATTATGTAGGTAACTGAGGTACTTTCTAATGTTCATATCAGTACAGCATATGTTATCCCTTATGATAAATAATAATATAAAATACAATTTTTAATACTTTAAATATAAGTTTTTTCAAATAAAATTTGACTGAAAAATAATGAAATGAAAGAACTTGAGGCGAATGACAAAAACTGTGGGCAACACAGTGACTTAGTGGTTAGCACTCCTGCCTCACAGCACTGGGGTCATGAGTTCAATTCCGGACCTTGGCCTTATCTGTGTGGAGTTTGCTCTGCACGGGTTTCCTCCCACACTCCAAAAACATACTAGTAGTTTAATTGAATGCTATCAAATTGACCCTAGTCTCTGTTTGTGTGTGTACTACAAAATTTAAACTGTAAACTCCAATGGGGCAGGGACTGTTGTGAGTGAGTTCTCTTTACAGTGCTGCGGAATTAGTGGCGCTATAGAAATAGCTGATGATGCAGTTTGGCAAATTTAGTTATGTATTGACTATTTTTAGACAAACAAGACAGATTGCGCTGCGGAGAATTTGTGTTGGTATAACTCAATAAAAGAACCTAGAGGATCCTCCCATCGCAATAAGAAACCAATTGAATAGTATCACATGAATAGATGTTTAATCACAGACAAAATAATCTAATAAATAATAAATAAAATATCAATTGTAAACCTGTATAGCTGGCCAGCATACATTGAAAGGTACCTTGATACAAAATAAAAATTAATTGTAAAAATGGTAAAAAACCTAAAAAACCCAGAGGGGCTAGGAAAAGGAAATCCAATATAATGACCGTACTTCTTAAATGAATAATGTTGATCAAAAGCTCTTATAGAGAAAGCATGTATATATTCTATGTAACAAATCGATCAATAGTGATCACGAGACTCTCTTTCACTTCATGTTGTGTCTAATATTTCCAATATATGGTAATCAGCTATGTGGACACAGTCAGAATATGCTCCGTAACACTTATTATAGTAAGGAGCAATTCAAATCCAACCGAGATATTCAGCACCTTCTCAACAACATGTGTTAAATTCTTTGGAAAAACCGCAATTGAAATTCAGCAGTATTTTCCTTACACCTGGATAATCAGCCTTCTATTTAAAGGAACGGATTCAGACCTTTAATAGCTTTGAGAAAGTGCCGTGAAGCAGGCACGAAACGCGTCAGAGATTGAGGTCTGTGATTTCATCTCACTAAACCAACTATCATCTCACCAACACGGAGACACGGAGATTTTGTCGCTATTATAGTCGGCTTGAATTTTGATCTCTTTTGGAACTGTGGATATATTGATATAATTACTTGCAATCTTGGCTTGATACTGTTTCAACTAAAGCGCCATTTGACGGGCGCGATCCAGCGCAAAGGAACAAGTTTTTCTACAACCTGATCCACTACCGCTGACGAGCGGTAAACATCTGAACCCTGATTTGGGTGTGCCGACTATAACATTCACTAACTAGTGAATATAGTGAGTTTCGAAATCCCTGTATTTCCATCTACTTTAAATCCCTCCGGAGGGTTGAAGACGCCGAATGGTAAGGAAAATACTGCTGAATTTCAATTGCGGTTTTTCCAAAGAATTTAACACATGTTGTTGAGAAGGTGCTGAATATCTCGGTTGGATTTGAATTGCTCCTTACTATAATAAGTGTTACGGAGCATATTCTGACTGTGTCCACATAGCTGATTACCATATATTGGAAATATTAGACACAACATGAAGTGAAAGAGAGTCTCGTGATCACTATTGATCGATTTGTTACATAGAATACATACATGCTTTCTCTATAAGAGCTTTTGATCAACATTATTCATTTAAGAAGTACGGTCATTATATTGGATTTCCTTTTCCTAGCCCCTCTGGGTTTTTTTAGGTTTTTTACCATTTTTACAATTGATTTTTATTTTGTATCAAGGTACCTTTCAATGTATGCTGGCCAGCTATACAGGTTTACAATTGATATTTTATTTATTATTTATTAGATTATTTTGTCTGTGATTAAACATCTATTCATGTGATACTATTCAATTGGTTTCTTATTGCGAGGGGAGGATCCTCTAGGTTCTTTTATTGAGTTATACCAATACAAATTCTCCGCAGCGCAATCTGTCTTGTTTGTCTTTGGTGTATATACATTCGTGTATTTCTGTGGTTGCTGTGCAATAAACCACGACAGTGCAGCAGCGGAGATTGGTGTTATCCCGTTTCTATATATATTTTTATAGACAAACATTATCTCTTAAAGAGATCCCCAAGAAAACCCTTATCGGTGGGATTCCTCCGCCTACATAGTGTGCGCCATTAACCTTTTATGGGATTATTTTTAATTGACTATTTTTAGGTCTAATTCTTAAGCTAGGTACACACTACACGGTTTTCGTCCAATAATCGTCTCAATCAGCTGACATACGACCGCTTGTTCAAAAGTCGGGTCAGTGTGTGTAGTGACACGATGGTCGAAAGTCTGCCCAAATGGATGATTGTCGCCTCATTTGGTTGGTCGTACCGTTAAATATTTTCGTTCGAATCTCATTTCCGTTGTCTAGTGTGTATAAACTTCCGTCCGATCCACAACAATCCTCCGATACTTCCTCAACCTGGGGGGCGTGTGTATGTAAATTTTTGATGTCTGTCCCAGTCCCACGTGGTGCGGTATCCGCACATCACAGACTTGTGTTTTGTATAGATGTATATTGCACCTGTCTGGCTGCAGACCATTACACTTGTATAAAGCATGTGTGTTATTGCCCTTTGCGTCTATATTGGCAATGTATTCATATTTACCCTTTATAAACCTTAACCTTTATAAACTATAACCTTTATAAACTATTAAAGTTATAAAGTCATATTAACCTTTATTAACTAATATTTGTGAAATACCCAGAATAAACCACACAGTGTTCATGCAACATTTTTATTGCAGGAAAAAAAGTACAAAAATATTTGCAAAACGAAATAATGAAAAAAAATAGTATTTTTAAAGATGCTACTGGTTTGTGGCACAACAGGTCTTGATGTCGCTTGGGTTTCTATTACCTTTGATTTCTTTACCTACGAAACAAGGAAATAAAAAATGTTTACCATTTAACTTCTATATCTGTAATTTATATTCATATAATACTCTCCTTTTCTCACCTTGCACACTGCTCAAGATCAGTTTATGTTTTGGTCCCTGTGGCGCAATCGCAGTAATAGCGGGCTTAACCTCCATACATTCTGGAAAACATGCGCCATTTTGGTTATTATAACGGTACAGGTATGTGCCCAAAGCATTTAGCTGTCTACACATGTTCACTGAAATACCTTCGTGTCGAACTTCTTTTATATATTTTTCTTTTTCAATTTTTTCTTGTTTGATAACAAGTGTAACATTAGTGGTATCAGTGGTATCTAAACAGGCATTCTCACCGTAAATTCTTCGTTCTGACATTAAAAAAAATTATGTTACAAATTAGGCGTTTACATTGCTTTATGTGACACTAGAATGAAATAAAGTCCTTCAAGCAGGTACACTACATGTGCTACTGACTTTTTTTAATGTCATTGTCGTCCTGGTCCAGTACTTTGACCATCATCTCCACCTCTCTTGGGCTCATTGGATTTACTCTTTGCTCTTCTTGAGTATCTCCATACCCCACCTTAACTTTTGCGACATTTTCTGGCCCTTCCAGCAACATCTCTGACTCTGTCTCCGTCTCCATAGCTGCAACCCCCACTGACACCTTGTCCTCACCCGCAACCCGCACTGACACCTTCTCCTCAACCTTAACACCCACTGACACCTTCTCACTCGCAATTTTCTCACGCTCCTCGGCGCCAAACTGGTTCCTTTGTCGTTTTATACACTCAGACATGGGCGTTCCTTTCTGCTGTGGGCCATATATAGTGAAAGCTCTGGCCCTTTTATGCTAATGTCTTTGGTATATTGTTACATCCCCCGCAAATGATGCTTCAGTGTGTACGAAATTAAAATTATTGCTCACGACAACATGGCTGTAAAAAGTCACTAAAGGGACGTCCGCTCTTCCCTTTATCGTCCTAAACAAGGCTAGTGTGTAGTCCTTATAATTCAAAAGTAGGAGTTTGCGACAAAGACATTAAACATTTTTAGTATTTCTATATAACATTCTAATAAACTATGTTTTCATTTCTTTGATCAACAATAATGTATTTTCTAGTAATCAGAGCACATTCAGTACAGTGGTATCCCTTACTGTTTTATGAATTAAATAGGGCTACACAGTTGTTATTCTGAATGTACTATAAATTATGTGCAGGAAAAGTTTTGTTTTAAAAATCTGGTTGCTTCAGCTATATTGTTTTACCTTATTTAAAGACAGTAATTTAGCAAAGTGAGTCCAGGAGGTAAATGTATCAAGCTGAGAGTTTCCAACAGGTTTGAAGAGTGGAGATAGTGCCTATAGTAACTTATAGTATACTATAGTAATAGTATAGTTTATGTAGTACGTTCTACAAAATGATAGCTAGAATCTGGAGGCACCATCTCCACTTTTCAAACCCGCCGGAAACTTGCCCCTTAAAGATTAGACAATATGTTAAAAATGTTAATGACCATTAAGTAGCTTGAAAATTTAATAGAAGTTCCAATATTTTTGCTGTATGCAACTAAAATTTACGTTGGATTGCTATTTTAATAAAATCATTTTTCGAGGATACTTCATATTTAAGAATATAATAAATAACTCTGAAATAATAATTCTGTTTCAGGTTATGTGAGGCCAACGCATACATTGTATAGGCTTGGATTTTTACTATTGCGGCTACGCAATGAAGCTCAGCTGGGGATACCAGCCTGGGATCAAGATGTACATCCGGAGTCAACTTTGTATCTAAATATTTTTCATTGCGTTAGCCTCAGTTTGAGTCTGCTTCATCAGCTCTTCACCTCATGCTTGCTGTGTTTGATGTGTTTTATAAAAGGTATGTATTTAATTCATATTTTTTTATATACTGTGGCCATATGCCTATTAATTTAAATATAATGTATTTTCTTTCATTGTATACAATTAGTGCAAAAATATTAGGTACTATATATATTTAAGCTACACTCTCAAATAATAAAATATACACATAATGCAAGTTTAATAAATAAGGATACCTTTTATTTACTCTGCAGTTAAAATTACTGTGATTGTTAAAATTGTTGTTAATAAATAGATGCATCTATAATACATATTCCCATTGATGTGTTCTTACAGCGAGGTCCATTATGTATTTCTAGCACAACTATATAATGGACCTCGCTACTGTACTGTAGAAATTTATTACAATACGCTACAACATTTCACAGAATGCAGAATACAGCAACACAATAATAATAACAATACAATTATTATCAATTGCAAAACTACAAACTTATGGCAAAAGCTGGATTCAACATTTAATTGTAGATGTTTATTTTTCCAAGCGTGAATTATTTTTAATTAAGCTTTAATTTCAGGAAACTTACCCTTACCAGCATGGAAAAGAAAAAGCATAAATCAGTTTAGCATTATTATTCGGTATGTGCTTAAAGGTGTTATCTGTGAGCGACTACTTTTAGTTGTGCCAAGTAATGATGGTACAGGACAGGGACTTTCTGATATATTGGGCATATTCAATTTACTTTTCGGTTCGCAATTACACTTGGTCGCATGAGTCCCAATACCGTAACATCGCAGATTTCTATGCGCTCCCCATCGGTTTGCAAAGGGAAATATGCAATGTTGCGGTACCATATTGTCACTTTACAAGCACAGTCGTGCACCGAAAAGCTAGTTAAATACGCCCCATTGACTGAAACATTACAGCATCTTAAAGTTGATCCCAAATATTTTTTATTTGATAGTACAGATGGAGCTGCAAGCTACCATGGCCAGTATAATGGTTTACAAAGTAAAATTACTGATGTGGCTGATCAGCATGGTCATATATAGTGCTATACCCATTTCTTGAATTTAGTGATAACTGAAAAGATGAAATGTTGTGTGCCTGCAGTTTCTTTATCAAGTTGCTCCAGAATTTAGCAACGTTTGTGAAAACATCATACAAGAGAATGGCTGTATGGATAGAAGTTGTTGGAAAACCTCTAGGACAAGAAAAAATGATATGATTAAAGCTAATTGGTGAGACAAGGTTGTCAGGAAAATCCAATGCAGAAACAACTATATTTGGACGTTTTGATGATGCCGCTGTCAGTACTTATGTAAACCTATTGACATGCTTATCAGTGATACAAGAGTCATAAAAGTTTGATGCAAAAACAAAACAAGAAGACATTTTTTTATTTCAAAGTCTTCTAAGCTTTGAAACAATATTGAAGCATTTAGTTACTTGTAAATATTTGAAACTACACCCCTGTTATCAAGATGTTTACAGACAAGTGGTGTATGGAGTTGAGTAGATTCAGCTACAATAAAGTTGAAGGAACAGACAAGAACATTTGATAACGTCCAACAGAAAGGCATTGGAGTTTGTAAATAGATGTAATGACAAAACTTTACAGTTGAATATGGATGAAAAGCAAACATTGGAAACTGACTCTTTGGAAACATCATTGCCAGTTAAGAAGCAGAGGAAGAAGAAAAGCAGATGAGCTTATAGATGAAGGAAATTCCTCAGATTCTCTAGCTGATTTTCGAGTAAATGTGTTTAAGCTAATAATGGCCCGTATTGTCCAGTCATTAGATTCACGCTTTGTACAACACAAAAATTTGTATAAAGAGTTATCCTGCTTGGACCCAGCAAAGTTTGAAACTATTGAAGAAAAAGGCTTTGAATATGAAGCATTGGAAAGTATTATTAAGCTGTCCCCACAAATCAGCAAAGATCAAGTAATATTGGAATTGTTTTCTTTTGTTTTGAATTTTAATATATTAAAGCTAATGTTTAACTATGGTGAGAATATGGATTCCAATTGCAACAAGTGTAAAATTTGTAGCACTTGCCCATAATGTGTATTAAAATTCTGGCATCCAACAGACTTCATGACAAGGCATATGATAACCTTTATGAAATTAATTAAAGGCTTGTCACAGGTTCCACAAATGATATGCACATTGCAGTCCTGCTCTACAAGAGTACTGCTCAGGCTGGCATACATTAATGTTCTTTATAGTTTTCAACACTGTTCAGCTCTGCTCCAAAGAGCAGAACTTGACAGCGCATGTGTGGAGGGATCACATGATCCATTCCTGTCACACACCGCTCTCTCTGCAACTGTACAGTGCAGGGATGTTTGTGCGCATGCCAGAGGTTTTCAGTCGGCGCATGCGCACTGGAGTGAGAAGAGGACCCCCATGGATCGCAAACTTCTTCGGAAGTGAAGAGGCAATGGTAAGTATGTTTTGTACTTCACAGGAATAGCAGTTTTTTGGAACTGCTGTTACTGTGGAGGTTTTTTAATAAATATGAAAGATAGTTTTCAATCCTTTTCTATGTGAAGAGGATTGAAAACTATCTTTCATATTATCCCATCATTCTTACATATGCCCCATAGTCACTACAGTCCTCTGTAAACTCTCACTACAAGTCTCTATAGATTGATGCATTAACTATACTACTATAGGGGTAATCAGATAAATCCTCAATTGACCAAAATTATTCATCTGCTCTATATATCTATAGACATATCACTGGTCACTCGTAATAATCTTGATATGATCAGAGCCGGATTAACAATAGGGCTAAAGGGGCTACAGCCCAGGGGCCTCGGGCAGCTGGGGGGCCCGCGGGCATTCATCGGGTCGGGGGACCGGCACTGTCTGTCACCTGTTCAAGGAGAATGGCAAGCAGCTAACAGCAAATATTATGCTGTTAGCTGCCTGCTGTCACTGTAGGACTTACACGGCGCGCAGTAATCTCCTTACTAAGGAGATCTTGTGAGAGTGAGAATATGAGTCAGTCTCACTCTTACGAGATCTTCTCAGTAAGGAGATTACTGCGCGGCGCATAAGTGCTGCAGGGAGTGGAACAACGGAAGGAGGTAAGCTCACGGGCGAGGGGGTTTGCTCATGGCTGGGGGTGCCTCATGGGGGGGGCCCTCATACTACCCTTAGCCCGGGGGCCTCCCTTTCCTTAATTCGGCCCTGGATATGATAGATTTCACAAGGTATAGTCAAAGACTAATAATTCACTTAATTCATTCTTCTGTCTGGATTTGAGATTGCTGATCTTATAACTAGTATCCTCCATTTCATTCACATTTTCATATTAAATTACTAGGTGGATCTCTACACAAGCTTTGAAAAAACTACAACTAGTGAAATGCGCATCGCCGTTGTTGCTACGTTATCACAACATCCATTATGCTACTAAATACAATATTCTAGAGATCCTAGGGATATATAGAACAAAAGTCAGATGTAATAAAATGAAAACAAATTTAGTATTCAAGCTTATATAGTAGATTGTTATCTCTTATAAGCAGACCCTCTCTCCTCCTTGTATCAGGCATCTTGCATATTCTGTATAAAGTTATATACTTCATCTAGTATGTCTTATGTATAGTTGATAATTTCTCACCGTTGTTGCATTTACGCTTCTTGAATGTCCTGTAATTTGCTAGGTTATACTGTATGTCTTTGTAATATGCTCTACTTCCCTACTGTATGGTGCTGGGGATCTTTTATTATAAATCAAATAAGTAAGCAATAGTAATATACACTACAATGCATAGCATTTATTATAAATCTGATTTGTCAATACTATAAAGAAAATCCTGATAATATATGTTGCTTAGTAAATGTTTCTCTTTTATTTGGGTGTTGTGACAATCTGCCCCCCGGGCTGGTCCCATAGTGGGTTACCTTGGGCTGGATTACTGGGATGTTGCATTTTTTTCTTTTCCTTTAAAATAGGCTGTTGAGTCGAGTCGTGCCCCATGGGCTAAAATTTGCCAGCCCTTCCCTGCTACAGAACAATGTAACACTTGTGTATATGCACTGAAAGAATAGACAAAAACACATATACATAGTTCCCAAGTGTCCCTAATTTCTGGGAACAGTCCCAGGTTTTAAAGATTTGTCCACGAAAAGTTTTGTTTCTGGAATTGTCCCTGTTCTTCTAAATTTACCAACTGCAAATTACAATCTCTCTTATTCTGCATATTAAATTCAATTCTCACTATCTATTCCTTTTCTCTTGGCTTTATAAGTTAATACTATTGATGTGGAATATTAAAAGTCTAAAAATTAAATGAAGTAAAAGTTCAAAATGTCATCGTGGGAATTCTAATGCACCAAGGTCCATCTTAACTGTACCATTCTTCAGCAAAGTGTTCATGGACATTTCTCTGTAAACAACACATGAACAATACTTTGTATATACCAGATATAAATTGCAAATGCATCATGACAAACAGAAAAGAGATAGTGAGAGATGGTACAACAGTGCCTCCATATGGAGGAGAAGGAAAATACAACTGAAAATATAATATGTATGAGCTTCTTTGTACAGACCAACCTTTTTAAATGTATTGGTATTTCTCAATGCTCTCTTCTTGTAAGAAAAATAAAAATAAAAATGCAAGCATCACGTTTCACTTTCCTACTAGGTCAAATAGTCTCCTGTATGAAAAAATGTTTGGAATATTCTGAGCCATTATCCATTAGCTTGGAAAGACTGAAACAACATCATTGCTGTTCCTAGGGGGACTTGCATAATTGAATAAGGAGTGATAATGTGATGCTCATATCCCATCATGTATTGCCATTATGTCTTAAACACCAGCTGCTTCAGGCCTTACAGCTGATCTGATTTATATAACAACTTGCTTCCACCAATATATTCTAGGCCGCCTAGCGGGCCATTACAGATGTGTGAACACAGCATCTATACATACTTTTTACTCAAAATACAAGTTTTTAATCCCTTTTATATTAATAAAGTTTTGACCTTCACTGAACTCAAGTGACCTCTTTGCCTTTTCTCTTGGGTTTCTAGTATCTGTAGGCACTGGTGGAATTATTGGGATCCTAAATCTGAGGGGTGATTCTTTGTTCAAACAAGGACCATACAAGTCCAGGGAATCCCTACTTAAATCTTTAGATGCCGTTAATCAGTTGTATTCTCATTACCTTTTTGTTTGATGTTGTATATTTTGCCCCATTCCACAGTCACTGGAAAATATACGGCCAACTCTTTGATTATACGTCTAATATTATGCTGATTGTTATCCTCAGTTAAGGGTTTATCCTTCTCCAAGCTACAACCCTCAATGAACTTCTGTATATCAGTATCGAGAGGAAGACAAGCTCTAAACAGCACTCGCCAATCTTTATTAGTAGGTTCATGTGCATTACCTAAATGTCTAATAAATTTCTGACACTTGGCCAAATCTTTTCTAGGATCAGGGAAATCAGACATTATTGCAAATAGTTCCGTCTTAGTCCATGGAGAATACATTGCTACCTGTTTCATGGGAACTACACCATCTCTGTCCGCTTTCCCATTGGGAACTGCTGTTCTGCGGATAGGATATAAGCCTACTAAATCACTCTGTTCTGACCTAGTTGTTGGAATTGCTGTTGCAGTACAATGAATGTCTCCCCCTGTGTTAACCTTTTCATTATTCTCACCACTTTCAGCAGCTGCCCCTGCTGGTGGGACCGTTCCTCTTCTTTGTCCTGAAACATTACTTTTAACATTACTTAAAACACCATACAAGTTACTAGTTACCATTTTTACATTTTTGGTATTGGCTGTACTTCCTGCCCCAACCGAATTTATCGGGGGCGTGTTTGCGCTCAGTTCGCCACGCTTTGCAACGCACACTTCCGGAATGCTTGTTTCCGGTACGCTTACTTCCGCTGAACACGTGTTTTTCCTTACACTCACTTCCGCTGTGCGTTCGCTGCTTTGCCACGTGTTACCTTCCATTTGCCACAATTTTAAACAGTCATCATGTTCAATTCTCGTTTTTGTTGATTTAATCAACCGCACTTTATCTCTAACATTATTTAACACCTCTGAGTCAAGAGTACCTATGTTTGGGAAAGGTTTCACACACTCCCGGGTCATCTTGACCCTTTTGTCGCAGTATGCCGTAGCATACGCACCGTATTTATTATACATAACATATTTTGCCGAACCAACCGGCCATTCATTAGGCAGCACAACATGAACTATCTCTAGCGTTTGCTTCGTATCCATTGTGAAAACAACCTATTTCTCAACGCTACACAAAAAGACTTTTACCTGTTCTCCTTTGAAACAGAACTTACTAGAGATTTTTTTTTATTCATGGACGTTTTCAACAGGCACGTCCCCTTAAGATATCAATGCCCTTCCTAGTTTGAGTACTTTACCACTGTCAGCACCAGATATCAATCAAGAATATCAGTGGTTGCAGCGTATTTCCTCCCACATCTCCCAAGTCGCAATCACAGCTGCACTAAATCAACCATGCGGTCCGATCGCACGGCTTACGGATACTAACTATCGGTAAGCTTTGCGATTAATATTTGGGAATGTGGCGAAAACCTGTTATTTTCGCTTCGAGTATGCCATGCATACTCTGTGGTGTCTCTTTATCACCTGCTCTTATTAGAACAGAACACCACTCACACAAAGGTTTCTTTATATCCTGCTCAGCCCTAGAACAGAACCTTTGTTGTCAGGTCACCTTTTTTTAACATGCCCCGTCAGACACACCTGAACTACAGCGCTATGAATTTTTAAATAGTACCACACTGCCCTCCCAATACTCAATCACGGCCTTGCCATGCGGTCGATTTGCACAGCTCAATGATTCATTATGCGGACCACAGATAACACCGCAATGCTCTGTCCCTTCCAGCAAACAATACCCTTTATCAGTGAATGTCGTGATTAGTATTGGGTGCACGTGCGAAAACCTATAGTTGCCTATTAGTTACCAGTATATTTTTGCCTTTATGTATTTATTCACATACACACACATAACCTTTGTTTTCTGTACAGAAAATAACTTTCCCAAACAATGGCACTATCTTTTCAGAGACTTTACCAAGTGCTTACAGTATGCATATAACAACTATCAAAACTATTGTTCAACCACGTGGCAAATCTACCGGAAGTTCGCGTACGCACAGCAGGAACTACACATACGCACAGCAATGCAATACACTTTAAAACACAAAACGACAATAAAAAGAAACATTTTCTTTCTTGTCCCTAGATTCTAATTAGCGTTCCTTCAGTCTATGCAACAACGGACATTCGGTTTCGCAACACACAGTGAACCACAGGTATTAGACGCATTACGTTCTTTCCTGCTTTATACGACGCGTCCGTCAATCCACCCTTTGTTGAGGAACCGAATATCGTAAGCGTTGCATACCTGCCGGTAACGTAACTCCTAACTCACGAGCCCCCATATTATTAAAGTAATTCTATCGTTTTAAAATAAGCATTGCCCAATCAATTGTATGTGTGTCCAAAGCACATGGTGGTTTATTTTAGCAGATGTAAATAGTCAACAATTCAATACATTATTATATCATGATAAAGTACAGTACAGCACAGCCAATACCAAAAGATAAGTACATACCAAATGCAATCGCTTGCGCACGCTGCGCACCCACCGGACCCGATGGACAATATTCTGTATATAATATTGTGTCAGAGTTGACTGAGGCCCCAGTGAGATGCAGCTAATATATATACAGTCAGTGTTTCATTGTGAACAAAAGAGATGACGTAGATTGTTTCTATAGGTCCAGACGTTGGGTGGGTCCAGGCCAGACAGGTAATAGGTTGATTCAATCTAAGGAATCCAAAGGTGGGGGTCTTCTCTCCAGGGGGTCTGCTCCTTTTCATAGCCAGTATCATACAAAGGTTTTACTCTCTAATATCAATAACTAAAGTATGCAATGTGCAATCCCTTCGCCGACTGCACCGGACAGCTGCTGATGATTAGGGCTTCAATATGATATCAGGCATGACACCTTTCCTATTACCTAAACCTTTAATACCACTACAATGTACATATAATCAACATATATATATATATATATATATATATATATATCTCTCTCTCTCTCTCTCTCTCTATATATATATATATATATATATATATATATATATATAGACTAATAATTACTTTAATACTATCTGCTCCTGAATTACAGTGTAACAGAACAAATATGAAATTATATAAATAACTAACTGTTGTAATGCGAGTGTGTGCGTGCGTATTTTACCGTGCGAACGCACCACGTCACGTAACACGTGGCGTACGCTTCACAATACGCACGGCAAACCAATATTAAACCAATATACTTTCGTTCATCCAATTATACGACTTTGACACTATCAGTGTATTTCTGGACTGTAGGAGGAAATTGGAGAACCCAGCGGTAACTCCAGGAAACACCGGGAGAACATACAACTCCACACATATAGGATGCTGTATAATGCAGTCAGGGCCTGATTAAGGGTTCTGGCCGCCCTAGGCTAATACGGCCGCAGCGCCCCCCCTTCCTCCGAATATATTTAGGTGTATAGGAACACTCCTGAATATGAATGTTTAGGTGTATTCTCCAGCATTCAAATTTAGACAGATTGTGCCATTGTCTCTTACCTGTTCTTGCTCTTCTCTCTTGCAACTTTGTTATCATCTCGCTGGCTTCTGGAAAGTTGGCGTCCTGTTTTGAAAATGCAAAAATGTATTATAATGCAAACCCTGAATGATTAGGCCCTTTGGTTAAAACAAAACACTCCATTATGGCCAGCTAAAAGTACCCCATTGGACAGGCATATATAAGCAATATCTGAATATTTGTTGTCAATCAAATACAAACCTCTACCAGCCCCATCTCACTAATATTTAGTATTCTAGCGATTGCTGAGACCACCCATGTGACCACCACACAATCATGAGATTCTGCCCCCCAAAGCTGCTCTATTTTTTAAATACCCCCTGCAGCCATTTTCCTTAACCACAACCCCCCCCCACAGCCATTTTCCTTAACCCCTGCTGCAGCCATTTTCTTTACCTCCCACCCTGCATCCATCCCCCTTGCAGCTATTTTCCTTACCTCCACTCTGTAGCTATCCCCCCGTCACATCAAAACTCCCCCAGTCACATATATCAGCCCCCCTCCTCTGCCCTCCTTCATACATATCAACCTCTCTCCCTCCCTATAGATTTTCATGGCAGCCCCCCCCTCCCACCCTATAGATTTGCATGACAGTCCCCCTCTCCCTCCCTATACATATGCGTGACAGTCCCCCCTCTCCCTCCCTATAGATATGCAGGGTAGTCCCCCCCTCCCTATAGATATGCAGTGTAGTTCCCCCCCTCCCTATAGATATGCAGGGTAGTTCCCCCCTTCCCTATAGATATGCAGGGTAGTCCCCCCCTTCCTATAGATATGCAGGGGAGTTCCCCCCCCCTATAGATATGCAGGGCAGTTCCCCCCTCCCTATAGATATTCAGAGCAGTTCCCCCCCTCCCTATAGATATGCAGGGCAGTTCTCCCCCTCCCTATAGATATTCAGGGCAGTTCCCCCCCCTCCCTTAAGATATTCAGGGCAGTTCCCCCTCTCCCTATAGATATGCAGGGCAGTTCCCCCCCTCCCTATAGATATGCAGGGCAGTTCCCCCCCTCCCTATAGATATGCAGGGCAGTTCCCCCCCTCCCTATAGATATGCAGAGCAGTTCCCCCCCCTCCCTATAGATATGCAGGGCAGTCCCCCCCCCTCCCTATAGATATGCAGGGCAGTTCCCCCCCCTTCCCTATAGATATGCAGGGCAGTCCCCCCCCCTATAGATATGCAGGGCAGTTCCCCCCCCCCTCCCTATAGATATGCAGGGCAGTTCCCCCCCCTATAGATATGCAGGGCAGTTCCCCCCCTCCCTATAGATATGCAGGGCAGTTCCCCCCCTCCCTATAGATATGCAGGGCAGTTCCCCCCCTATAGATATGCAGGGCAGTTCCCCCCCTCCCTATAGATATGCAGGGCAGTTCCCCCCCCTCCCTATAGATATGCAGGGCAGTTCCCCCCTCCCTATAGATATGCAGGGCAGTTCCCCCCCTCCCTATAGATATGCAGGGCAGTTCCCCCCCCTCCCTATAGATATGCAGGGCAGTTCCCCCCCCCTCCCTATAGATATGCAGGGCAGTTCCCCCCCCTCCCTATAGATATGCAGGGCAGTCCCCCCCCCTCCCTATAGATATGCAGGGCAGTTCCCCCCCTCCCTATAGATATGCAGGGCAGTTCCCCCCCCTCCCTATAGATATGCAGGGCAGTCCCCCCCCTATAGATATGCAGGGCAGTTCCCCCCCCTCCCTATAGATATGCAGGGCAGTTCCCCCCCTATAGATATGCAGGGCAGTCCCCCCCCCTCCCTATAGATATGCAGGGCAGTTCCCCCCCTCCCTATAGATATGCAGGGCAGTTCCCCCCCTATAGATATGCAGGGCAGTTCCCCCCCTCCCTATAGATATGCAGGGCAGTTCCCCCCCCCTCCCTATAGATATGCAGGGCAGTTCCCCCCCTCCCTATAGATATGCAGGGCAGTTCCCCCCCTCCCTATAGATATGCAGGGCAGTTCCCCCCCCCTCCCTATAGATATGCAGGGCAGTTCCCCCCCCCTCCCTATAGATATGCAGGGCAGTTCCCCCCCTCCCTATAGATATGCAGGGCAGTCCCCCCCCCCTCCCTATAGATATGCAGGGCAGTTCCCCCCCCCTCCCTATAGATATGCAGGGCAGTTCCCCCCCCCCTCCCTATAGATATGCAGGGCAGTTCCCACCCCCTCCCTATAGATATGCAGGGCAGTTCACCCCTTCACTTGCCTGTAGTTGTGCCAGCGTCGCTCCTCTCCTCAGATCAGCAGATAGGAAGTGAAGACATCCTGCTCCCTGTCTGCTGCACAGCAACCAGGCAGCCTGGTGATTGGCTGTGTGTTGCTAACCACTGACCACCAATGCTTTTGATCGTCGAGCCCTCCACCCCCCCCCCCCCCCGCGGCGACCCCCCCCCCCCCCCGCAGCGACCCCCCGTGGTGACCCCCCCTCACTTATCCTGAAAAAAAAAATGAAAAAAAAGAATGAAAAAAATAAATAAATACCCGCAGCGCCGCGCCCCCCGGGACCCAGCGCCCCAGGCTGCAGCCTGGTCAGCCTAGTGGTTGATCAGGCCCTGAATGCAGTATAGTCTAGTGAGTAGTGAATATTGCAGCACAGAAAGCCTGTTTGGTCAGCCTGTGGCTTCTAATTTACTGTGGTGCTATGTGACCTAGCATCCTTGTTATAGCATTGGCTTTACCTTTCTTGGTAAGTCTGCACTGCAATTACTTTTGGTACGGACCAGACTATGTGCTTCTCTGATTAAAGGCACCTATGGATTGATGGGGTGTTGGGCCAAAAATAAGGCAGTCACAATCTTCAAAAGAAAAAAAGTACAGGTGGTGCTACAGTGCTGTAATTGCAAGTATAATACACTGTCCAAATTACAGAAAAACAAAAAGTTCAGAAAGTGAGCATCCAAGGAAAAGAAACCTTATTATTTCAAAAGTGGCCAGAAGAGGGCAGTCTCACCATTTGAGCTAACATGCCTGTTTTGAAAGTACAGTATCCATCACTGTCAGGACAAAAAAAAGTAACGTAATGAGCAACTCATTAAGCACAGTTGTTTCAACACTCTGTGCTTGTAGCCAGGTTTCTGTGACTTATGAGATAACATGTAGCATCATCATCAACATTTATTTATATAGCACCAGCAAATTCCATAGCGCTTTACAATTGGGAACAAACATTAATAAAACAATACTGGGTAATACATACAGACAGAGAGGTAAGAGGGCCCTGCTCACAAGCTTACAATCTATGGGACAATGGGAGTTTGACACACAAGGGCATGTGCTACAACATATTGCACATTGGACCCGCTAAAATGCAAAGGTAAAAAGTATTGAGTGGGCTGTGTGATCAGTCACACAGCAATGTTGGTCAGAGGGTTGTTGTCTTGTGTTAGCTGTGTAGAGGGTGATAATTGGGTAACCTAGGGAGATTAAGATGCTGGTTGAGGAATATCATAAGCTTGTCTGAAGAGGTGGGTTTTCAGTAGAGATGGTCACTGACCCCCCATGTTTTGGTTCTGTATTCGGTTTTGGATCTGAATTACCTTCGTGTTTTGGTTTTGGTTTTGGTTTTGCAAAACCGCCCTTGCGTGTTTTGGTTTTGGTTTTGTTTTGTTGTGTTTTGCTATTTTCTGCTATTTTTGGTCTAAAATAACCTAATTTAGTGCTCCACCAGTTTCTTAGATAAGTGAGGTAATTCTAAAGCTAATAAATTATGAAAAAAACAGTTTAATCCCTGGTAGGCCGTCCTTAATTCGAACACTTGTCTGCAAATTATACAGACAAACCTGGTTGTCTACCTCCTCCCAGGGCCATCTTAACAACATTATGGGCCCCCGGGCAACGCAGTGCATCGGGGCCCCTAGATATAGATATAGATATATAGATATATACAGATATAGATATAGATATATAGAGATAGATGTACTTGCTCAGTGACCCTTGAAGGGTTTTTTTGCAGGTTTTTTCTTTTGCAGGATTATTTATTCTCATTAAGAGCCGTGCCTATGGGGCCCCCTTGCCCGTGGGGCCCCCGGTCAGCTGCCCATCGTGCTCAATGGAAAAGATGGCCCTGCCTCCTTCATCCTTGATTATTGGCAATGTAGCCATCGTCTTTGGGTGTATATTACACCCTACACTTGTAGTTGAATATTAAAAAAAGCAGCCTGCACAGACTGTGGAACTAGAAAGCAAAATTAAATGTACCACGGTAGTTTGGTGGCTATCTATGCCCCCCCCTCCGCCCTCCACTTGTAGTTGAATATAAAAAAAGCAGCCTGCACAGACTGTGGAACTAAAAAGTAAAATTAAATGGACCACGGTAGTTTTGTGGCTATCTATGCCCCCCCTCCCCCGCCGTCCACTTGTAGTTGAATATAAAAAAAGCAGCCTGCACAGACTGTGGAACTAGAAAGTAAAATTAAATGGACCACGGTAGTTTGGTGGCTATGCCACCCCCCCCGCCCTCCACTTGTAGTTGAATATAAAAAAAGCAGCCTGCGCAGACTGTGGAACTAGAAATTCGAATATACAAAGAAATGGACAAAGGCAGTTTGGTATCTGTCTGCATCAGACCCCTCCCCCCCCATCCACGTGTAGTAAAATAGAAAAAAAAGCAGTCTGCATAGACTGTAGAGCTAGAAATTCGAATATACAAAGAAATGGACAAAGGCAGTTTGGTATCTGTCTGCATCAGACCCCCCCCCCATCCCTTTGTAGTAAAATAGAAAAAAAAGCAGCCTGCATAGACTGTAGAACTAGATATTCGAATATACAAAGAAATTGAGAAACGCAATTTGGTATCTGTCTGCATCATAATCATCAACATCCTCATTAGCGCCCTGGTGACCTCCAAAAATCTCCCCCTCATCCTCTTCTATTTCCAAAGTGGCATCCTCAATTTGTGTATCAGCGGCTACACTCGGGCTGTTCAGGTACACATCAGGAGAACTGCTGAAAGGGCCCTTCTTTATGGGTACATTAACAGAATGCTCACAATTAGACATCCCACTGTTGGATGGACTCTCCACAGGGATTGGTGTCATTTGTGAATCAGAGCAAACATTATCCTCTAATGCCTTACTGTTATCTTGCAGCTCGGCTTTGACGCATAACAGTAGTTTTGCACCAATTGTCGGCTCGGTAACTTTTTGGGATCTGCCACTAATAGGCAAAGGTGAAGGCCTCATTCTCTCTTTGCCACTGCGTGTGTAGAATGGCATGTTGGCAATTTTTTTTTTATCGACACTTAACTTTTGCTGAGTAACACTTCTTTTTCGCTTCAACACAGTAAATTTTCTTTGGGTCTTTGTTTTTTGGACTGATTTCGAAACACTGTGTAGTTTGACATCGCCTTGCCCAGATGACGTACTGGGAACACTAACATCAGGACTGGTGACAGAACCTAGTTGCTCATTCTGATCATATATGGACTGCTTTGAATCCATTCTGAGCGCAAAGCACTTGTAGTGGTAAAAATTATTTGGTAGACACTGCTGACAGATATGACTTTTGACAGCCAGAAATATTTATGCACATTTATGGGGGACACCCCAAAAGCACTGGGAGTGCTAAAAATTATTTGGTAGATACTGCTGACAGATATGACTTTTGACAGCCAGAAATATTTATGCACAATTATGGGGGACACCCCAAAAGCACTGGGGAGTGCTAAAAATTATTTGGTAGATACTGCTGACAGATATGACTTTTGACAGCCAGAAATATTTATGCACAATTATGGGGACACCCCAAAAGCACTGGGGAGTGCCAAATAATAAAAAAATAAAATAAACCTCTATCCTCCTCTCTTCTCTAGCGATTTTTGTTATAGCAATTGGAATAAGAATATTGTATTCTCTGTCCCTGCTCTAATCAGCCTGTGACTACACCCTGCTCTCTCCCTCTGTCAAATGGCGATGGATTGCTGTGGAGGTGTGTATTTATAATCTTGAAGTATCGCGAGAACCGAGCCACGAGATCCGACAACGTCACGATGACGTTCGGCCTCGATTTGGATTCAGAGCGGGCGGGAGAGTACCGAGCTACTCGGCTCGGTACTCGGATACTCAAAGTTCGGGTGGGTTCGGTTCTCGGGGAACCGGACCCGCCGATCTCTAGTTTTCAGAGACCGCTTGAAGATTTGAAGAGTAAAGGAAAGTCTTATTGTGCGAGGGAGGGAATTCCACAAAGTTGGTGCAGCTCAAAAAAAGTTCTGTAACCGGGAATGGGAGGATGTGATGAGAGTGGAAGAGAGACGCAGATCTTGTGCAGAATGGAGGTCTCGAGTTGGGAGATATTTTGAGACAAGTGAGGAGATGTATGTTAGTGCAATTTTTTTGACAGCCTTGTATGTTAATAGAAGAATTTTGTATTGGATTCGTTGAAAAACAGGCAACCAATGTAGAGACTGACAGAGTGGCTCAGCAGAGGAAGAACCATTTGCAAGGAAAATCAGGAAAATTCATACAAGTCTTTTTCAAGGCAAATTTGCCTTGAAAAAGACTTTTATGAAGTCGAAACGCGTTGGCTATTATTATATCTGAAGCAAGATTGTATGCTGGAAAGAGGACGCGGATACAAGAGACATTCATTCACTATTTGTGATATGCCTGTTCCACGCAACTTTCTGGTATGAGTACATCTATTATCATGTTTGGATATTGATTTTAAGTTGCAGATTTCTGTGCAGTCTGCTTTTATGTTTTTATGTTGACTTAGGACAGATGAGCAGTCCTTGCATCATTTAATAAAATGTAATACACTAGATCTACCTGTTCTACTGTTTTGGGTACACGGTCTGAACTGAATGGATATTGAAGGATCGATTTGTATAAAGAACAATAGATATGAAGGCTTGAATATTTCATCAATCTTGTAAGCATATACCCTTAGGAGGCAAGAGTGTGAAGATCACGGGTGATATGTAGGAATTTCAGTAATGCACAAGGTGTAAGAGATGGATAACAGACTTATGTCCTCTTAACTTAACAGTAGTACACTATGCTATGAATGTATTTCCTACAGTTTCAACTTGATCAACAGTTCTAAGTACTGAACATTTGTGAAGACTATTGAAGATATTGCATTTCACCCTAATGTATGAAGGGGGCGCCTGATGTATGTACATTTCTTGTTTTGTATATGATAGTTTCCATAGAGAAGGTTGTGGTTCTTCTCTCTATATATACACTTACTAGGCTGCTAACCTTAGTAGAGCACCTACACAGGTCAATCTTATAGATTTAAGGTTAAAAATCCTAACGGTATGAACTTCAAAAGATGTGAACGTGAGTGATGGGACATTTGATAGAACTGGGAACATGCACTGTGGGGAGAGAAGTAGTCCAACCCCACCTCATTGTCTGCCTCCAGGTCTGGGGGTGTGGGTGAGATGGAGGCCACCATGTGATAGAGCTGCAGGTGAGGCAGTGTCTGATTGCATGAGCCATGTTTCTGTTATTGCCAGAAGGTTGCGTTTGTTTGAGAGGAAGAGATCATGTATGGAGGTAAGTTTATTACAAACAGAGCGTGCATTCCAAAGAGCACATTTAAAGGATTTTGGAAGAGAGGGGAGACAGGTGATGCGTTTGAGGTGAGAAAACTGCATTGTATAACTTGCTTCCAGCGCAAGCAGTAAGTCAGCAAAATCACGTTAAAGTCATATATGAACCACAAATACTCAGGGCCTATTTATTATAGCTTTTTTTTTTCATTGAAGTTGGGGTACCAATGCATATATACGTAATGCGCACATTTATTAACAGTGCATCTGTTTGCATTTTTTTCCGAAATACAGACCAGTTCCATAGATGTCTGTGGGGACTGCTATTTAAAAAGAATGAAAAGCCGTATGTGTAATATTTCAGCTCTGCTCTATGGGGAGAGCATTGTGGTAGAGGAATCTTCGGATCCCTCACTGCATCTTACCTGCTGCCCCCTCCAGTCACTATCACAAAGGTGGTCACTTTGCAATAGTGACCATAGAGGAAATAGGAGACCGGTCTTCGTAGGAACAGCAGTTTTTTGTGACTGCCGTTCCTGTTGAAGATTTTTAATAAATACACACGATAAGGATTGAATGGGATTGTGTTAAAAATGCGCTCTTTAATAAATATCCCCTACAATGAGAAATGCTTCACCTCAAAGTCCTGCTTGCTATCACTTTTACTATCACTCCATTATGGTCAACTTTCCATTCTCCTAAAAATATTGCTGAATTTATTTATGTTAAATAATCTTTTTATTGAAGATGTTTAATATTTACATAATGTAAACAATAAAGGAATATTACAATCAGCAATAAGCATTCAAGACAACAGGAGAATCATTGTACTTATAATAAATATTATAGTGCAATAATCCTTGTTTATGCTTGCAATTACAATAAAATAAAGTGTATTTAAAGAATCATACTGAACCCGTTGTGGTTGTCTTTAAACATTAGAAGGCACTATTCATGCCAAGTACACCAATAGCCAGGCTGTACACCTTCATGTAAAATATTCAGAGGAGCAGGTCAAATGCATATAGAAACTGGAGGATCTTGTAGGAATACGCAAGTTTCATACTAAAAAGATTTGGTGAAAGCTTCTTCAAATTTGTTCTTTTAAAAGGACAGTTTTTGAGTGTGTTTCTCTTTCTGGAGCAGGGCCTGATTACAGGTCCAGGCTAGGTTAATGTGCTTGTAGCACCCACTTACTTCCATGCCAGGCTTAGGCGGTAGGTAGACATGAACTTGTCCTTTAATTAAAAGCCCAGGTTTTTACCCTTCCCCGTTCCTCCCAGTAGTGTTTATGTTTCTGTATTTTCGAAACTCGGGTTCACTTGGCTTTTTAAAACACAATCAACACCACTCATTTTGTTTTCATTAAAATTAGAACTGTATGGCAGAATGGAGCATGGTTGAGCGGTACTGAGGGTGAAGATGTGAAAGTTGTCACCATTACACCTGACCATCCTTGTCTCCCCTACTCATTTATCCTCAACCACCCACCCAAGGATGACTCCTGGGGGTACATTTATCAAACAAAGATAGAGAGTTGCGCAGAGTCACCAATTCAAAATGTAATAAATGGTATAGAATAACAGACAGTAAAAACCCAAATAATGGGTGTATTGTACACACGTAGAAAATCTGTATGTTGGATATATGCCTAAAAAAGGTTCAGAATTAACACAGATAAAAATACAAATACAGATCAGCATACATAAATTGATATTAGGACAATGTCACCTCGGTTATTAATACAGGTAAATATATGCACTAGGTCTCAATAATGAAAAAAAGGGAATATGCATAAATCCCCAACTCAAGAGCAAAGGGACATCAAAATTGATCCAGGTGCCTTGTTAGGCAAAAAAATAATAACTACAGTGTCTCGTATAAATTGCTCATCAAGATATAAATGTGCCAGCAAAAGAGTCTTTATATATGTAGATCCCTAAGGATTTGTATATGCATCTACTGCAGTGAGTAAAGTATATAATCCTAACAAGGCACCTGGATCAATTTTGATGTCCCTTTGCTCTTGAGTTGGGGATTTATGCATATTCCCTTTTTTTCATTATTGAGACCTAGTGCATATATTTACCTGTATTAATAACCGAGGTGACATTGTCCTAATATCAATTTATGCATGCTGATCTGTATTTGTATTTTTATCTGTGTTAATTCTGAACCTTTTTTAGGCATATATCCAACATACAGATTTTTTACGTGTGTACAATACACCCATTATTTGGGTTTTTACTGTCTGTTATTCTATACCATTTATTACATTTTGAATATTTATAGAGGCTTAACACTGCCTCTTTTTGAGTTTGCTGCATTCGATCCTGAGGCTTAATATACATAGGTACACACGGTATACATTAGCGCCAGAGATCTGAGTGTTTTTCTGGTATACATTTATCAAACTGCAGATTTGAAAACGTGGAGATGTTGCCTATGTCAACCAATCAGATTCTAGCTGTCATTTATATAGTACATTCTACAAAACAACAGCTAGAATATGATTGGTTGCTATAGGCAACATCTCCACTTTTTCAAAATCGCAGCTTGATAAATGTACCCACTAGTCTTCAGCCTTTAGCATGGGAATATTTCAAAATTAAAATTCTACTACATTTTTCTTTTATTTATTTATTTTTCCTATGGGGAACAACTGTTTATTTGTATTTTAAAATGACTTTCAGTTTACACGTCTCCCTGTCACAATTTGCACCCCCAAAAATATTGCACCCCCAAAAGATTTGCTCTCAAAGCTGCAGCATAGACAGCCTATTGGATAATCGGGCCCTGTTCTGGAGGGATGCTCCAACCAATCCACTTTCATGATAGAGAATTGTTTATCCTTAGACAATACCAAATTGGTGGTGGAGCTCTGGATCCACATGTGAAGAATACACATTTTTCCCTCCATTGAAGGTTCTCATGTTCTGTGGAAAGACTACCAAGATTGCCCATTCAGATCCACAAGCTCGGTATTTATTATTATTATTTAATTCTTTATAAGGCACCACAGATTGCACAGCGCCAGATACAGAAGCAAGTAACAAATAGATGAGGTAATACACATAAGTGGCACAGATGTGTGTGAGTAATGCTGTGGGGACGCACACAGAGTGCAGCAACAGACATGACAGGACCTACAATTGAGACAGACAGTAGACAGATGTGAGACAATAGGTAAGGAGGACCCTTCCCATGAGAGCTTACATTCTAGAGGGAGGGGTGGTGAGACCCAACTAGAATGAACAATCCCCGTTTTGTGCCTGTAGTGTGGCAAAAGATATCCCCTATGAAAGATATCAAGGAACATTTCCACATAGGTGGCTGCAAGAAGTAATTTAATTTTAATTGTCCAAAGTTTTAAGTGAAGTGTTGACCTCCAAATCAGGAAAATGTATGAGCCATTGAGTAAAACTAGTCTTAGGCTGGGTACATACTACAGGTTTTTCACTCGATTATCGTGCCACTCACATGATAAACGACCATTCGGCCCAATATCACATTAGTGTGTACGCTCCAACGATGAACGATTGTCGTTCCAAAGCACATTGTAGCGTTTGTTTTGATTTTATAAATGGACTAAAAATCTCGTTCAACGATGGAACGATGTCGTTATAAATTCTGCAGTGTGTATTCACTCACAATCAGATCTGCATGGAGTTTACAGGGTCACAATCTTTTCAGTCGATGGTTCTGACAGATGAAGAGCACAGATCTGAAGGTACATAAATTGGCATGCTGATTGGGACTTTCAGTCATAGGTAAATTCATTAATGATATCGCATTGGGAGAAAATTTCTGTAGTGTGTACTCATCATCATCTATTTATAAAGTGCCACAAATTCCGTAGCTCTGTACAGAGAACTCACTCACATCAGTCTCTGCCCCATTGGAGCTTACAGTCTAAATACCCTAACATACACACAGACACACACACACACACACACACCCCAACATAGAGAGAGACTAGGGTCAATTTTGTTACCAGTCAATTAACCTACTAGTATGTTTTTGGAGTGTGGGAGGAAACCGGTGCACCTGGAGAAAACCCACGCTAACACGGGTGTGGTATCAATTTTCAGCACTGACAATGCCGATAGAAATGACAGCGACAAACAAAAATCAACTTACCATGTAACAGACATCCAGGATTTCTGGCTGCTTTAATGACCTCCAAATTTAAACAGCGACTTTTCCAAATGTCTGCAGTCAGGAATGACGTCACTTGTCATAGACCCCAGTTAACACTGCACTTTTAAAGCGGCAATGTTGGGACCCACTGCCTGTATAATGTAATCCAGGCAGTGGGTCTCAACATTACCGCTTTAAAAGCGCCATTTTCACTGGGTCCATGACAAGTGACATAATTTCTGACTGTAGACAATAAGGAAAAGTCCTCTGCTTCCCAAGAAACAAAGGAATGAGCTGCCATGTCCTGTTGGAACTCTGGGTTCCAGAACAAAATAAAAATGTATGGACTTATATGGGTTTAGTGGGTACTTGTGTCCTTGGATATGCCAAGTTTTCCTAACAGACATTAAGAGGCAGTGTCGGACTGGGGCATGAAGGGCCCACCGGGGAATGCAACACTAGGGGCCCACCAAAGGGGGTGTGGTCAGCCATCATAGAGGCGTAACCAAACACTAGAGGGGGAGTGGTCAGTCCACGAAAGACAGCTAGCACCTTAGTGTAGTGAAACTACAAGCCCCAGCATGCTTTGCCAATATATAGCAGCTTATTGCTGTAAGGATATGCTGGGACTTGTAGTTTCACAACACCTGGAGTACCACAAGTTAGCCAAGCCTGCACTAGACTCAGAACATTTGACAGACTGTCCTACCTGTTGTTGTCACTTTTACCACCTGTGGTTGCTGGTTTCTTTAGTTGCGGCTTATCTGGATCCAGGAATGTTGAGGGCCCTATTTGGAAAAAATAATGGGTACATTTAGAAATGCCAACCATCCCTGCCATTAAATCAACAGCACCCACATTCAATTATAGACCCAAACCACCTCAGCATTAAAGGTCCCATCACCCCCTCCCTATAGTGTTCTCTGTGCAGCCCCCCCTCACTAGAGTTTAGTATAGTCAGCCCCCCTATAGTTTAGTATAGATAGGCAGCCCCCCTATGCCACATAGTAGTGCCCCCAAAACAATGCTATGCCACACGGTAGTGCCCACAATGTTACGCCACGCAAGTGTCCCCGATTCATATTATGCCTGCAATAGTCCTCTCAATTCACACACATTATATATATATATATATTGAGAACAGATGTAATGAAAGACCCCATATACTTTTTACGATGAGCGCTACCTTAGTACTTTCTGGTAAAAATAAAAAGAAGGTGAAGAGGGTGATGCTGCCACTATTCCCAGGGGGTAGAGTATCCTGACAGTACTCAAAAAAATGAAAATTTACAGGGTTTTATGGGATGGGCGCAAATCAGGGGAAAAGTGGGACACACAAGGATACAAACATACGCACCTATTTGGACTGTAATGTGTATCTAATACTGGGTGTGTGTAATGATCAACAAAGCTAAATTAATATCAAAACCAATACTAATAAAATTGTAATCCAATGTTATCAAGATAAAAAACTGTAATACATAAATGATTTTTTAGCACAAACAATATAAACAACTGGTTAAAGTATACTTACCCAAAAGTTGTCTGATGCAGCCTCTCTGATCTTCTCCCTTCATCGGCGCGGGAACATCAGCTGACAGGGTGAGTGGGCGGGTCACATGATCGCAGCTGCGATCGCATGTGAAAGGTGAAAGATGACTGGCTGTCAGTGACAGCCAGTCATCCGCAGCAGCGGGGACGCCGGAGAGGAATGCGAGCACCCTGGTGTGAACAACGGGCCTCCAGGTAAGCCCCGCCCACATTTAAAAGGGGGTGTGGCCGTAAGGTAGCCGGGCCTACCGGTAATTTTACCGGTAGTCCTGTGGGCCAGTCCGACGCTGTTAAGAGGGGATTATCTTAAATATGCATTGGAACCTCTTGATCATGAAAATGAAGATACGCTAAAAGATTTATCTTTGGGGGAAGATGTTTGCGTAAGTGCTTTTAGTCTTGAAGTTAGTGTCTCAATAGACTATATTTGGAAAGTTAATGCGAGTCTGGTCCAGTCACACAGAATAGCTACTGTAGCACAAATTGCTGAAAACGTTAATGCTGGCTATGATAGCTAGGTGTCAGAACACACAGTGCATCGCAGCTTGCTGAGTGTGGGCTGTGTAGCTGCAGACCAGTCAGAGTGCCCATGCTGACCCCTGTCCACCACCGAAAGCGCTTACAATGGGCATGTGAGTGCCAGAACTAGACAATGTAGCAATGGAAGAATGGAAAATCTTGGGTCCTGGCATTCATGTGCATGTTATTTTGACATGTGCCACCTACCTAAACATTGTTGCAGACCAAGTACACCCCTTTATGGTAATGGTATTCCCTGATGGGAGTGGCCTCTTTCAGCAGCATAATGCTCTCTGCCACACTGGAGAAATTGTTCAGGAGTGGTTTGAGGAACCTGACAAAGAGGTCAAGATATTGATTTGGCCTCTAAATTCCCCAGATCTTAATCCAATCGAGAATCAGTGGGCTGTGCTGGAAAAACAAGTCTGAGCCATTGACGGGTTCCACATGTCATTTAGAAAGACAATCCTAGTATGTTGTTAATTATTAGGGAGGTTGAAGACTTGTTGCAGAAATTTTTAATTAAAACTATAAAATCTGCCCCAAAATCTCTATTTTCCAAAACAGTATAAAACCACAAAACAGTATCAAAGGACTAGTGAACATCTCAACTCAAAAGCATATTGGGCGAGTTTGGTTTATCTGAGGAAGCCACTACCGAGGCTATAGCTGCACATATGCCCCTGACCACATGAGGTCCGTGTGCAAAACCCAACTGATGCTCAGTCAATAAGATGGGAAGTATGTTGTGAGGCCTTCTTGCCATCAATTTTGATAATATAATCTACACTCAGTCAGGTAATTGAGAGATAAGAGGATTTCAACAATGGATCTTCACCCTATCCTTAAAGTTGTATAAGCCTGATTAAAATTTGGATATGAATGGTGCAATTTATGTATACGATAAAGTTCCAATAGTATAGGAGTCATTTTAAATTGTAGTCCTTTTTGATCACCTGAATAACCTGGGGCCAGGGGAGTTGTGTAACTGTAAATCCAAAATAGTGACTGTGATTCCCTGTACGATGATGTCCTTTTCAAATGTGTCTTTCCGAGCTGTGTTCAAGCTAGACAGAAGTGGCAGTATATAGCTCCTTATAGTAAGTATGGAAAGATTCAGCAATTTCTGTTGATTTGATTAAAGGGAGCTGAATTTATTTTTGTTTTAATCATGAGTGACGGTGTCTTTAGGGCATGTGTCACTGTATATTTGAATTGTTCTAGTACTTAGGCTGAAATCCACTTTACCATATAAAATGTGCATACGTTCAATATTTGTCCCATCGCAAGCATAGAAGTATCCCTGATTTACACCACGTCTAAAGAAGAGTAAGATACAAGTTATTTTAAAGAAGAGAAAAATGCTCTGTTGATCTCTACTAAATAGAGAGGATCCATCTAAATGTACCTTAATCACCCCTGAATCTCATTTAACTAATTAAGTCACACAAACACACACATTGTTTTACAGGTGGGTATACAATTCTGGGCATTCATGCACCTATACTGCAATCAGTAAGGAATGCCCTGATCCAACCCAACCAACTCTGTCCAACAGAAGATGTTACATTGTGTACCCTAAAGATACCACCATTTTCATGTACAAAATTCATGCACATTGCAGAAAATCTGGCAAATTTACACTTTTATAAATGACTATTGCTGTTTGTTAAAATTTCAACACAGTGTCTGCTCCCAACTATGTAGCCTCCCCTTCCCCCTTCTCTTTTTTCTGTACCACCCCACCCTCCTACTCATACCCTAAACACCTTTAATAAAAATCTTTGAGGTTAAAATATCTACACAACGTGAAAACATCTTAAGAGGTCCAACTAGTGAGCTGGACAGAATAGCTGTGTGAATACACTTTAATTCATTTGAAAGGTTTCAGCTGATACCAATAATTCTTGTTTAAAAAGCACCAAAAACATTCTCTGCTCTTGGTGAAAATGCAAATAGTGAATAGAGATATGTACATACAAAGCTTACTAATACTATCCCTACTAATTCTACCACCACTATCAATAATATTACCTGGAGCAAATATCTAGGGAACATTGTACATTTGGTATTGTTCTAGTGTGTCATAATGTAATAATTAAAGTCACTCGTTAGCAATATAACACATATAAACTATGTACACTCCAGATGAGGTGAGCAATTCATAACTTTAATTCATAACTTTGGTACACAGAGAGAAGCTGTGAGATGAAAGGAATGCTACAAGTAATACTTATTTAGTAAAGTAGTAAAGTACTGTCACAAGGAGTGACAGTGATGCAATAAATATATAAACACAGTGGATTTACTTTGTAGACTATGTAAACACCCCCTGCCTGCTTAATTAGAAGATGGTACACTCTATATGAGTTTTGAAGCCTCCGATTTTCCTAATCAGACAAACTAGATACCGACTAACCTTTCCCATGTTTTTGGAAATTTTATATTACAAATCAAATACATTGGCCACTTAGAAAAGCGTATTAAATCCACAACAAATCCCCCTCTGTGGCTCTGTGCTCCTTACTGTCCCTGGCTGTGTCCCGACTGAATGTGATGCAGCTCTGGAGGTGACAGAGCTGTCAGGTCGGACTCAAGGTACACATGGCCGCGTGTGAATGGAGACACTTCAGATAAGTGAGACACGTGCTGGGCAGATGGCTCGGGGAGAGGAGCCTTCATATGTCCCGTTTGCTCCTTTTGCTGCAACACCGACAGGATTGTATCTTCTGTCAATTTAAGGTCATTTGTAAAAGAACAATTTCGAGTCAAACTTGACGCGCTAGTAGGTTAGAGCCATTGGCATGATTAGAATATTGGTAAATATAAATGCATAACATTGTGTAGCTACTATGGTGCACATTAATAACTTTGAATCATGTAGCAATATGTACATTTGTCTAACACCATTGGCAAAGTGGAAGATAGTATTATATATTGTTTCATATATATATATATATATATATATATATATACACATATATATATATATATATATATATATTCTGATAATTATATTTTTTTACGCCTAGTGTCCACGCTGTGCACAGTGTAGGAATAGAGAAAAATTTCATTATAGTTCTCCAATGTCTCTATTTTAAGAAAGACTAAGTACAACATCTGTATATTGGATGCAATTTTTTGATATGCTAGCAACTAGGATGTCTGCAGCTGTTGTTGAACTACAAGTCCAAGCATACCTGCATCTGCTCTAGTGTGTAAAGTACAGTAAGCTTTGCTAATAACGTCTGTTAAAATTGCAACATAATAATATAATCATTATGTCTAACTGATAGGTCGTTGGGCTATCTGTAATGTACACTATATGAACAAAAGTATTCGGATGCTGGACCATTACACCAACAGGGACTGTAATGACATTGTATACATGTCACATATGAATACATATACTTTAATATGGAGTTGGTCGACTTTTTGCAGTGATAACAGCTCCCACTCTTCTTGGAAGGCTTTCCACAAGATATTGGAGTGTTTCTTTGGAAATTTGTGCCCATTCATTCTGTAGAGCATTTATGAGGTCAGGCACTGATGTTGGACGAAAAAGGTCTGGCTCGCAATCTCCGTTCCAGGCCATCCCAAAGGTGTGTGATGGGGTTGAGGTCAGGTGTCTGTGCGGGCCAGTTAAGTTCTTCCACACCGAACTCATCAAACCATGTCTTTGTAGTCCTTGCTTTGTGCACTGGGGTACAGTCATGTTGGAATAGAAAAGGGCCTTCTCCATACTGTTGCCACAAAGTTGGAAGCATAGCATTGTCCAAAATGACTTGGTATGCTGAAGCATTAATATTGCCCTTCACTGGAGATAAGGGGCATAGCCCAAACCCTGAAAAACAGCCCCATACCATTATCCTTCCTCCACCAAATTTCACAGCATAATGCAGTCAGGCAGGTAACGTTCTCCCGGTACTCGCCAAACTCAGACTCACCCATCTGACTGCCAAACAGAGAAGCGTGATTCGTCACTCCACAGAACACAATTCCACTGCTCCACAGTCCAGTGTCAGTGTGCTTTACAACACTCCATCCGACACTTGGCATTGGTCTTGGTGATGTGAGGCTTGCATGCAGTGGCTCGGCCATGGAAACCCATTCCATTAATCTCCCACTACACAGTTTCTGTGCTTACATTAATGCCAGTGGAAGTTCAGAACTCTTCAGGTATGGAATCAGCAACTTTTCCAAATGTCTACATTTGGCAACTTTTGCGCATCATGCGCCTTAGCATTCGTTGACCCTGCTCTGTGATTTTACGTGGTCTTCCGCTTCATGGCTGAATTACTGTTGTTCCTAATTGCTTCCACTTTCTAATAATATCACTGAAAGTTGACCATGGATTATCCAGCAGTGATGAAATTTCACAAACCGTCTTATTGCAAAGGTGGCATCTTATCACAGTACCATGTTTGAAGTCACTGAGCTCTTCATAACGATCCATTTTATATCACAAATGTTGGCAAATGGAGACTGCATGGCTAGGTGCTTGAATATACACCTCTGGCAATGGGTCTGATTGAAACACCTCAATTCAATAATTAACAGGTGTGGCTAAATACTTTTGTCCATATAGTGTATGTCTGCAGGGAGTATAATTGTGTAATTGTATTGTGCTTATGTCCATACATCAGGTCATTTTGGGTAGGTGTAGTGACATGACTATATAGAGTGTCAAATAATTGCATTGCCAATAGCAGCCCCATCAGTTTAAACCTTTTAAAGGTAAAATCCATCTATATTATGTTTGACTAACTACAGAGAGATGGTAACTACAGGTTAAGGTAAGTCGTTTATCAACACATGGATAATCATAAAGAAAACTCATTCAACATAGCAATTTTAAAAATGCATTGAAAATGGTGTGTATTTATATGAGTCAATTTGGGCAGCAAATATCATCCATGGAAGTTATATGGCCAGTTACCCACTGGCATTGAAACCATGTTTTACTACACCAATAAAAATCTGCAAAAGCATGCTTCCAATGACTGCAAATCCACTTGCGCTTGCACCTATGATCAGAAGCGGCAGGGTCCATCCTTTGGACACTGAATGCTCTGTTCACAATTTGCTACTTGTGCATGCAAAATGGTCAATGGAGTTCCCCCCGACTGGAGGTGTAAGAGCTGGATAGATACCGCAGGTCAAACATGTCACGTTTAACAAGCAGAATTTCTTAAGAAGACCAGTGGGTATATCAAGACAGGAATTAGGTGTTTTGGTGTGTGTAAACAAAACAAAAAAATCTGCTTATTATCATTGTTTCTTAACCTTGACAATAAGAATAAATGTTCTCTTACTGAAAAAGGGCTGTGGTTGATTTTCTTGGAATTACCTGAATGATCTTGATTGCTATTATAAGTTTTCCAACAAGATTACACAGCAATATTCTACTTTGCATGTAATACAGCTCAGTGTTTGACTCACTGGACAACAAGGAGAGATACTGTGTGTGGCTACAAATTGTTATTCTATCGCTCAGCTCTCACACTGTAGGCTCTATTTATCATAGGTGAGAAGAGCCGCAAATCTGGTGAAAACAGGTGTTTTCACCAGAAATAGGGCTTCTACCTATTTGCCAAGCCCAAAAGCCGGCAACAGTTATCGCAGAGTATCACCAACCATTGCCTTTGCCAGAGGCCTTCTGCGATAGCCTGAGACTGGGCTTCCAGTGCAGTGCAGATGTGTGAGATTGGTCACACATGCACAGAAGGGACCCCAACTGGCCGGCAAAGCGATGAGTGTCTGCTTATCGCTGCTAGCTAGTGACGCATCACTCAGCAGCCTTAGGAACTTTTAATGATAAATAGCAGTGATAGAAGATTTTCTATCACTGTGAGAAGCAGCAATAGAAAATCTTTTCTATCATTGATTTTCATTAAAAAGAACCCTGTGTGTCAGGACAGGATTATTGGTCCACTTTAGTCATCCACCACATACTGTATGCATTGGCAAACCGAGGGGGGTTTCCTAGTGCCTGAAAATCCCCCTCCAAGCCTGGGGCAATGTATAATTGAGGTGGCTGGACCCTGCCCCCGCTTCACACTGCTCTGCTTTAAAAGGGAGAGCTGCGTGCACCTAACAGTAGTGCATGCAGCATTGCCCATGTATATTATGGGGATAGAAAGAGTTGGAGAGCAGCCAAACACTGTCTAAAATTATAGCAACGCCCCCATGCATGCTGGTCACGCCCACTGACGGCGTGGTGTGGAAGCCCCCTCTACAAATCCTGTGTTTGCCCCTGGTATGTGTTCACTTGTTCTGTTCTGCAGGTGTTAGTTATAGATGTTATCATCCCATATCAACTTATTTCCAAGGGATAGGCCCAGGATTTACATTTTTATCCTTGGAAATATTTGCCCTGTTTCTCAATATTGATCATCTGCAAAATACTATTATTCTTACCCTGCGTAATGTCTGCCATTCCCACCTTCTATTCTAAATCATGAAGTCCAAAGAGGGCTTCATGATGTAATATTTAGTGAAGAATGTGGTGCAAAACATTTAAATGTAAAATATAATTAAATTACATTATAACTAAGCTTGGCAAACATATAATGGGAAATGTACTGCAAGTTTTTCCAAGTCAGTAGCATGCATAATGGGCATAGATTTACCAACTCAACACCAAATTGTTGCTGGAAATTATTTTAAAATGTTGACATCTAAGACGCCTTACACAGGAATCATATCTTAGCTGCAAAACAATTTGTAACTTGGCACCTTGGCAAAACCATGTTGCAGTGCGAGGGGTGCAAATAAGATTATGATTTTGCACATAAGGAAAATACTGGCTGTTTTTTTCATTTAGGAGACAAATACTTAAATACAAATACTTGCTTTATTTTTACACTGACATTTAAAGTTGATCTAGGACATGCCCTACCCCAATTATAAATCTGTTCCCACATTTTAAATTTACCTCCCCTCCAATGCAACATGGTTTTGCCAAGGGGAAAATTAACTCATTTTTTTGCTTTACTTTCCTTAATGAATGAGGCCCTATGGGCCTGAGGCTTTAAGGAAAGTAAGGCAAAAAAAGGAGTAAATATTCTCTGGGACAAACCATGTTATGATGCAAGGGGTGCAAATTAGTTTATTATTTTACACATAAGTTTAATAATGGCTGTATTTTCATCTAGCACACAAATACTTGATAACTTTATTGTTACACTAAAATTTAAGGTTGATCTAGGAAATGCCATACCTTAACTATAAATCTGTCCCCATTTTTTTAAATTTACCTCCCCCTCCAATGCAACATGGTTTTGCCAAGGTGAAAATTAACTCATTTTTTTGTTTTACTTTTCTTAATGAACCAGGCCCTATATGTATAACTTTGTTATGGTGGTGATAATGTAACAAGAAATGTTACATAGTGTTAGCCTGTCATCAGGTCCCTGGGCAAGCTCTCTTCATCCCTCACAGCAGTAGATCTGTGACATGTGAAGGAAACTGGCCCAGCGAGCATAGTGCACTCTGAGAGTTTGACTAGGAAGCTGAGGCAGACTATAGTAACTGTTCTACGACCAGCTCTACTGCTATATGGACTGGAGGTAGTCTGCCCGCTATAAACCATAGTGCACTGGATAAAATGCTCTGTCCAAGGTGAAGAGGGTTGCATGGTAACCTCATGTGTTACCTGCTAAATTGTGCACAAGGCAAAAAATTAACACTAGAGCACCTGGTGATAGGTCCGCTTTAAATTAAAAATGTATAGCATTTATAATCAGATTTAACTTTTTGGGGAAATAAGAGTTTAGTAAAAACATGTTCGTAAACTATAGTGCACAGAAACTCATTAATTTTCATGTTTGCAAATTTGTATTAGTGTGAGCGAGTTTAATATTAGTTATATGTAATGAAATATATATAAATATATATATCTAATATAATATACAATGGCATTTGACATATGGTGGTAACCACCACTTCACTTTTGGATTGGAGGGGGGGTTAATGGAGGACACACCATTGATCCCAATAAGTAAATTGAGCAGGCAAGGTCTAACAGATGTGGAAGCAACCATCTGCAAATTAAAATGGGTATTGTGTATATATATATATAAATATAATAATAATAAATACACATACATATAAATATATATGTATATAAAAAGGAGAGTTGTAATTTCATTCTTTTATTATAAATAATATCTTAAAAAATACAACAAAATGCAGATTCAATAAATTAGTACATTTAATATTCAAAGCAAAAAGTGCTCGGAGTGGAACAGCTGCACAAATTGTGTTGGAACCCACAAAGTTTCTCATTGCATAGGCCTAGTGTTACATGAGAATGGTGATGTCCAATGCTGGAAGACTGTTGTGTACTAAAGCTAATAGCACTGTCCTGGGAGGGCACCAACCAGCAGCAGGTATATATTTCTTTGCACCTCTTCCTGGTCTAAGTGCAACAAACCAAGTACATGGTCCAGTGTATCTAACGGGACAGCTGACATACAGTGCTGACGTCACATACACTGATAGCACAAGCAGCGCTCACTGATATTATTATTCTCACTCCAGACTCCAGAAGTACCATTCAAATGTCCAGCTATAAAGGACTCCATATGTATAAGTTAGATATGAGAATACAGTGATTCAGTCAATTTTCTTTCAAGTATTGTCATTTCAGTCAAGTATAACCAGTTTTACTTATCTTTGGGAATATCCCATATTTTTTATTGAAGATAACATTTATTTTAATTAGAGATTGTCATTTTGGTCAAAACTGACTATTCCATGACTGAAATTCAGAGTCTATACAGAGTTATAAGAAGTGGTAGGAGACTTTGGGGCTGTGGTATACAGCGCCATGACTGAAGGACAAGTCATACAAGTAATAAATGAACTTAGAGGTATCCATCTAGATGGCTGCTTGACAGGCTCATTCAACGGTAATTAGAAACAAATAGAAATATGCAGACATTGTAGCCTTAGGTACTTTAAATGTGCAGTCCAGTACAACACAAATGTTGTATGCTCCTGGTAAAAAGTGTCCCAAGGGTATTTACGATTTGTTTGTACAGTAGTGTGGTACTAACACGACATCCCTAAGAAACAGAGTGTTGGCATATGAGGCCAGAAATGTATATCTCTGCTTATAGCTTAAGTCACATGGATTTAATTCTCAATGGTGTCTTCATCCTCTGAATCACTGCTGCTGTCTGACTCCTGGTACAAGGAAATGGTCGCTTGAACAGGGAAATTCCTCAGCAGTTCCTCTGCCTCCCGATACAAAAAGTCGTAGCACTTAGACTTAGGCCAGAATAACCTGGAAGAAAAGGAAACAAGAGATCATTACATGATACACTTTATAGACGAAGAGCTGAAAGGACAGCTCCTACTGGTCTACAAGCAGGGCTTACTGGAAATAAATATCTTACTCTATGGGTTGTGTCCCCCAGCAATGTATGAACACTGTGCTTTTCCAGCTGAGTCACTTCTGTAGTGACACATGGAAGTTAAGCTTGTCACAAGAGGGTGCTTTAACTTTTACAAATGCTGCCCTTTACCAGGTAGAAAAACACAGCAGTCCAAAGCACCAAAGTCATGTGTTACTGGGGCACACGTAGGTTTAGGGCTAATTGTGGACCTCTGGTAAGCAAGTCTAGGGGGTAAATGTATCAAGCTGAGAGTTTTCCAGGCGGGTTTGAAAAACCAATCAGATTCTAGCTATTATTTATTTAGTGCATTCTACAAAATGACAGAATCTGATAGGTTGCTATAGGCAACATCTCCACTTTTCAAACCCGCCGGAAAACTCTCAGCTTCATACATTTACCCCTAAGTCTCATACACATGTGTACACATAAAGACATGTACTGTGAAAGCTGCTCATACATGGGCAAATCAGAATCTATGTCTAATTTGACCACACACATTTGCGGCCGAATTGTACAAGTACAGCTTTTCAGCACACTGGCCAAACAGCCGAACCCTATGGGATCCCATTAGTGCTGTCAATCAATGTCTGTGCGCACTGTCAGATCCAGGTCACAGTTAGACTATATTTTCCACCAGTGCACAGTAGCATCTGACAGATCCATGTCACTCTGGGCAATGAAACTCATAAGAATAAATATGTGTCTGATAGATCTCAGTTTCATCTACATTTATTATTACAATTACTGGCTTGCAATATACTGTTTAAATTACTTTTTTCTCTTTATTTACATCTAATGAGTACAGAACTTTTGTTTATTCAATAAAAAGCTCTTACTAGATATCACAAAGCTGTTACCCACTTACATAAAATGTAATTCATATTTGTACTTACTTAACAGGGTGCTGAAAGGCTGACAACTTTTCTTTGTCATTGACAAGCTCCTGCTTTAAATTGGGTAACTGTGGATAAGAAAAGGTATTATTACAGAGATAAAAATCCCAACATTTTTACAAGATACAAGTTGGAAGTGTTAATAGACTTATACACATATAATGCATTTAATCAACGAATACTATTATTGAAAAACAAATAATTGCTTTCTAAAACATTACATGATTTTTTCATGATAATCTGTACAGGAAGGGAATTAGGTAATTGGATTTATTAAAGATAAAATAACTTTCTGAATGCCTGTGTGTTTGTATTGCATGCATGTGTATGAAAATGGGCGTGTGCCAACACACAAAAAGAATTTCAAGCAGTGAAGTCTTGGAATACCTTGGATTACTGCAGTCTCCACAATAACATGTTCGCCAAGCATCATCATCATCATCATTTATTTATATAGCGCCACTAATTCTGCAGCGCTGTACAGAGAACTCATTCACATCAGTCCCTGCCCCATTGGGGCTTACAGTCTAAATTACCTAACACACACACACACACATAGAGAGTGAAAGACACACACACAGACTAGGGTCAATTTGTTAGCAGCCAATTAACCTACCAGTATGTTTTTGTAGTGTGGGTGGAAACTGGAGCACCCGGAGGAAACCCACACAAACACAGTGAGAACATACAAACTCCTCACAGATAAGGCCATGGTTGGGAATTGAACTCATGACCTCAGTGCTGTAAGGCAGAAGTGCTAACCACTACGCCACTGTGCTGCCCATCTGCATAGCCATAACCTATATTATTGAATTAAATGCTCGCCTTCAATAAATATCAAGTAAAAAATTCTAAAATATTAGAACAGATAGTGAGAATTGTATGTTACGTACAGAATAATAGGAATTGTATAGTACATTTGGTCAGTAGTGAGAAATAGAGACCTTTGTCTGGACAAAAGATTGTAGGGGAAAACCTTTAAGACCTGTGCTTGTCTCTGAAAATTAGGGACACTTGGCATTGATTAAAGTGTGTGTGCTTTCTACATGTTTACCAAGAGTATATGTGTCATGTCTGCTTGCCCTTACTGGGCCCCGTTTGCATGTGGAAATGCATAATTATACAGTGCAAATGCACTTACATACAACTCTAATTCACCCATAAAGTCTGCAGTTAGATACATGTAAACAAGCTCCAAATAATACATAGTAATGTAGCCAGACATGGGAAATTGCAGTAGGAATGTTAAATGAGCTGTATTAACAGATTCTGATAGCCCTCTGTCACAATATAAAGGTACAGAGGGTATCTTCCTTCACATTTTCTGAATATGAAATATGAAACAGTGCACAAGATATATTGTGGTGAAGGGGAGTAGGTGTAACATGTAACATAGCAAGAGATTCAGTATAAAGTGTGTATATTTGGATGTGAAGGGTGTTGTGGATAGGCGTATGTGGTATTAGTGCAGGGGAATGGACATGTTAATGTTTTTATGGATACTACAGACGCTACAGCATTGTTTAACTACATACATTTTATCTTTTACACAAAATAAAGCACCTGTATTGATCACAGTAAACATAATAAAAATAGCTATGATATGCTATAAATATGTCATATGGTCACTTTAAACATAATAGAGCCATCTATGGCTCAGTGCAATTACATAAATGTCAGAAAAGTAGGCCCACTGAGAAATAATGTAAAGCGGACACTGCAGAATGTGGCAAATGGAATTCATTGCGACCATGAGTAATGGTACAGTCTCACTGCAGTTTTAGTACAGGTTAAGCACTTAAATATAACACAGGAATTCCAGTAAGGTATGCAGCACATATGATCAGTATATTGCTGTAAATGACCCAAGCATGATGTTCACAATAGAAAGTCATCTATGATGGTTACCTGCAGTCGACTGTTATATATGTGTTGTGCAGATACCGATGTCACTGGGATCTCATTCCAAGGTCTCCACATAGTCCCACACCTGTAAAAAATAGAAACGGTCTCTAGCACATATCATGCACGTGTCCACTAGAACTAGCCCTCGGTTTCATGTATAATAAAAGTATAGGCTCACTAATCACTCAGTATGTAGATCAATAATGACATAGAATCTCCTATATATTTTCGATAACTCTGACAAATGAAGCAGATGTCCTTGCTGCCCATGTAGTACTATATTGGAGAGTGACAGACCTGGCAGTGTCAGCAGTGTGCTCAGTGGTGGCTTGTGACAGACAACTCCTGTGCTCTCCTGTGTGATGTGATTCCATTGTAATCTCCGATGAGTCTGCTCCTCGTACAGCACGGGATGCAAAGTCTCTGGTCTGTGTTCCCGGCTCCTGTCATTTTATCTGGATGCAGTCACCTCCCTCCAGGCCTGGGTGAGACGTAGAGGTGACTGTGCGGGCTCAGTACACATGGCCAGGTGTGAATGTGCACACCCGGGATATTCAGGACACGTGCTGGGGCAGATGGTGCGGGGAGAGCTGCCCTCCTGCTGGGTCCATTATCCCAGACACTGATGTGCCCAGCCTAGCCTTACACACGATATAATAACATTGTATATGATCATACTGTTGTTGTGTAGCTAATATGTGATGAGGGTATGATTTTTATTTTTCCATAGATGTTACTTTTATTGTAGTTTAATTTCCATTACCTAGTTAACACCAAATGTAACCATTTAGGAGCTTGGGATATTTTCCTATTTTTCGTTGGATGGTGTGCCAATATTAAAGGAAACTTACTGTCTGCTTCTATAATATTTTTATCTTTATTTTAACTATAGAGTGATTTTCTTCTCAGTGGGAGACCCTGATAGATCTTAATGTATTATGAGGATTTGTGTTGCAGATGTTAGCTTGATCAAAATCAGTTTTTAATGTCCTTATGTGATCACCCTAATTTGTGACCTAACCTAAAGGTCCATGGATGAAGCTATGTAAATTTACAACAACTTCTTGGTATTTGACTCAGAAAATTATAGTTGGACTTGCTCATAGGTAAGACACAGCACACTTCAAGGTGTACACTGTCCTTAAACTAGAAGTGTGACTAGGTATGCAGAGGGGGGAAATTCTAAGGCCTGTACCACAATCACTGACCAACCTTCTACCATTTTAGAATCACTCCTTAAATTACGTCAAACTTTTTCAGTTTTTTTCTATAATATTGATAGGTTTATCTTCATTGCGGTTTAAATGAATCTAGAGAATTATGGAATTAGTTAATCTAGAGAATGATGTGAGTTATTGGATAGACAGATAACTATGCAGATGGTAAGTATTGCTTTCAAAAGTCTGAAACACAAAAGTGCACTAAAATCTAAGCTGCTAAATAACCGCACATAGAGGGCCAGATGCAGAGTGAGTACTATGCTAGTTTGTGTGGCATAAATTGCATGAATTCGCTCTGCACATGCTTAGAACAGTACAAACGCTTACGCGGGAATGCAGATAGGCTTGCGTCTGTAGAGGCGGTACAGAGGAGGGATGGGATGTTCTCATGCAGCCTGAGTACAGTAAGGACACGTTCACACAAATGTGGCTCATGCAGAGCTGCAGATATCCCTGTAAGTTAGGCCGAGTACACACTACAGGATTTTCAACCCATTGTCGGGCCAATCACCCGATAAACAACTGTTCGGTCTGACATTGCATTAGTGTGTACACTGTAACAATGAGCTATTATCGTTTCAAAGCTCATCGTATCGTTTCATTTGATTTTTAAACCGGACTAACAATCTTGTTCAATGATGGAACAATGTCGTTCGAATCCTGCAGTGTGTATGCACTGACGATCAGGATCTCCATAGAGGTTACAGAGTCATGGGGGTAAATTTACTAAACTGCGGTTTTGAAAAAGTGGAGATGTTGCCTATAGCAGCCAATCAGATACTAGTTATCATTTATTTAGTACATTCTACAAAAATACAACTAGAATCTGATTGGTTGCTATAGGCAACATCTCCACTTTTTCAAACCCGCAGTTTAGTAAATATACCCCATCATCTTTTCAGCCAATGGTTATGACAGATGAAGAGCACAGATCTGAAGGTAAATCTTGTAAAACGTGTATAGTGTGTACACATAAATCGGCATGCTTTATTTTATCAGTCGGTGGTAAAATTGTTCTAGATCCATTGGGAGAAATTTTTGTAGTGTGTACCAAGCCTAACCGTATCATTTGCGGGTGCCTTAGGGCTGGAACAAAGGTCTGTGGTACTGCTGGTGATGGCCATCAGTGCACGGATCTTTGTAGTAGTTAAATGATGTTGCCAGCACCAGTGCTCATAGCCTAGGCTGGTAGCAGCAAAATCAGGGGGACAAACAGTGTGGGGTCCCCACAACAAAGCCACTACCAGCACTAAGCTATGACAGGCTGTGCTGAGGACACAATAGCAATGGCCCGCCTGTCATGATGTCTTGAGTTTTCCTGATTATTAGTGTATTTGTCTAACATGGTCAAACTTTATACAAATTTTCATTAATGCATTCTTTAGTGAAACACACTTTGCTATATTCACTACATGGCTTGTTTCATAAAGATATTTTAGTTACTTAGTTACTTAATGAGAACAGCTTTGACAATAAGCAAGTATAGAGCTGACTCCATAAAACCATTTTTACTTACACAATGAATATTTATTTTACTGTCATTTTGTAATATAAAACATACAAAAAAGAAACAAAAAAACATAAAACAAAATACAGTGTAGTTACTAATCTCTACCTTTCTCCCTGTTTGTAGTTTATAAATTTGAGACCTACAATTCAGAACCTGATTGGTTTAGAGCTGAGTTTATTTGCAAAAATACTGCAGCACTCAGCCAACTACTAATACACTACCAATAATATGAACACTTTGCAATTAAACCTTTTCGTAATAACCACATAAGAACAACACCATAGTACAAATCTTGCGTAATCCCCAAATATAGTCTGTTATGTTCCGTGACTTCTGTTGTGTATCTTCATATACTCGGACCTCACCGGTCACCGCTGCAGTATTTTTGCAATTGATTGTTTCTAGGAGGGTGGGAACTTCTACTGTAGCTGCACGCCAACTTTTTCTATGTGTAGATAGAGCTAGTGCGCAGAGGATAATATTTGTTTATTTAGAGCTGAGTTTAAGACTGTGGACAACAAGAATATAGAACAGAACTGGGGCATTTTATCATAATCATCATTTATTTATGTAGCGCCAGCAAATTCCATAGCGCTTTACAATTAGGATTTTATATTCAATCAGGCTAATGGGTTTCTCATCTTTCATGAGGTCGACAATTAAAAGTATATCAATGAATCTGGCTTTAGCCAAGAGAAGGCTATGATCTACTTGGCTGCATACAGAATATGTGACACAAATAACTTGTTTAGACATGTGTTAATAGGTTCATTTAGTGGGGCTATCCACAGGGTAAGATAGAGTCTGCATTCCAGCTTCCCCTGCAATAAAGCTTCAGTTTCTTTGTAGAAGGCTTTTGCCACTGGGCAGTTACATCACTTATGTTTCATATTATCTTTCCCTCCATATAAAGTATAAGCAGATATGGAGGGGCAGAATATATGCACTATGAGCAGCTATTTCCAAATGGGAAGATATTGGTGGTTTTGGGAGGACCTCACTTAATAGCACTGGAAGGGGGTTGTCAGTCATAATCTTCGGGGGGCAGCCCTGGAGAAATCTTGAATTTTGGAATGGGATGAGGTGAACAGAGTGGAGGAGAAGCGACGGTCATTGGCTGATCGCAGGGAACGGGATGGGGTGTGGGTAGAGAGGAGGTTGGAGATGTAAGGGGCAGTGGAGTGAAAGAGGGCCTTGTAGGTAAGGGTGAGGAGTTTGAAGAGAATTCTGTAGGGGAAAGGAAGCCCGTGAAGGGCAAGGCAGAGAGGGGAGGCAGAAGAAGAACGGCGGGAGAGGAAGATAAGTCTCTCAGCAGCATTAAGTATAGACCTGAGGGGGCAAGGTGGGAGAGGGGGAGACTGGTGAGGAGAAGGTTATAGTAGTCAAGATGGGAAATGATGAGTGCATAGATAATGGTTTTAGTGGCATCCTGAGAAAGGAAAGGGCGGATGCGGGTGATGTTGCGGAGTTGAAGGCTGCAGGATTGGGCGAGAGATTGAATGTGGGTGGTAAAGGAGAGGGAGAAGTCAAGGGTGACGCCCAGGCAGCGGAGAAGGGGAACAGATGAGATGAAGGTATTGTTAACAGTGATACAGAGATCAAGATGGGAAGAAGATTTAGAAGGAGGGAAGACAATGAGCTCAGTTTTAGCAATGTTAATTTTTTTTAGGCAAAGTCGGTGGCAGAGAGGGAGAGCGGGATAGGAGGGGGGGGGAGGTTTGAACATAGTAAAGAGGTGGCGCGGATTAGAGGACTGAGAAGAGATGAGTGACTTGAAGAAGGATTGATTGACGAGGGAGAGGGCAGAGCTGTAGGAAGAGAGGATAAATTTGAATTGAAAAAAGTTGGCTAGGGATTGAGATTTCCTCCAAGGCAGTGGTGAGAGAGTGGTTGTAGAGGGAAGCCGTCAGTTCAGGGCATGCTAGGGTGTGAAGAGGGGAGAGGAGAGGAGGAGAATGAAGATGGGTCCAGAGCGTGTAAAGATTGCTTCTAGTGAGTATAGTTTTAGGGGGAGGCGGCGCAGTGGAGGAGGACAGAGTGAAGGAGAGGAGGTGGTAGTCAGAGAGAGGGTATGGAGAGTTAGAGAAATCAGAGAGATCACAAAGATGGGAGAAAATGAGGTCAAGGGAGTGACCAAGACTGTGGGTGGGGGAAGAGGTCCACTGAGTAAGACCAAAGGAGGAAGAAAGGACGAGAAGTTTAATGGACGCAGGGTCAGTGGGGTTGTCAATAGGGATGTTAAAATCACCTATTATTATAGAGGGGAGGTCAGATGAGAGGTAATTGGGGATCCATGTTGCAAAATTGTCAAGAAAGAGGGAAGGGGGGCCATGGCGACGGTAGATGACAGAGACACGGAGGTGGGTGGGGGAAAAGAGGCGGATTATACAGTTATACAATAGTCAAAAATATTTTAGTGTTCAAAATAACTCAACTACAACTAACCCTCAAAATCCCACTTTTGACAATGTATATTTAAAATAATCCAATATTTCTCCTAATGGCAACTTTTATGTTATTTTGTTATAGTACATGATATGATGAAAGATGGAACCGATATGTAGTTTAAGCCAGTATGTGAACTTTCAAAAAGGAGATAATTTAACTTTTTCTTTTTAAACTACTGTTACAGCTTAGTGAATAAACCCACTTATCTTTAATAAGCGATGATAGATTTTATATTTTGCATATACAAAAACAAGACAATATTAAATATATCATGTTAACTTTTGACTGGTGTGCTGTGTAAGTAAACAATAAGTTGTGACTCCAGCACATATGTCTAGTATAAGGTGTTACTACTCTGGGGTATCCCATAACTGTCTGATTGGCATTCCCTGTGATGTTGAGCAGGCAGACAATTTGCAGGGATAGCAGACTGTCCTAGAACATGATGGGACCAGTCTTTGTATCAAATTACTGCAGCCAACATTTAAGTAACACAAAATTCCTACAGAAAACCCTTTGATGGGGCTCTAAATTACACTTCATATAGGGATACAGCTGTAATTAACACTCCTATGAAGTCTCACAAAACTTGACATTGCTGAGAAAATATTTGACAGTCCACCTAGCTTGAAAATCCCCCCTGAGGTTATTATGAAGATTTTTTTTAGGATTTAACAATTGGAACCTATCTATTTATCTTATTAGAGCGTGCTACAAAATGGAGACACAATGAATATCGCTTTTGTTACATGTAACCTAAATGAAAATTACTAAAAACAAGGTGCACTTAAATAAAATTAATCTCCTCAAGGCACTCTGAGAATTTATTGTAATGGCTAAATTACAGTATTTACCGCTGTATGTAAATGATGTAGCCAGTAGCAAAATATCAAAAGGTAACATTATAAGTTCAATAAAAAAATCATGCAATAATTTGTTTATTAGTTAGTAGTACAGAATAGTTTTGCAGAATGGCATCATGGAGATATAATGGATCTAAATGGTACGGGAGCCCATTATTAGGTTGTGATCAGAAAGGTTACTATTTTTTGACAAAATATAACTTTGTCCGGCACTGAAATGACTGCTCAGACTCGTTACCAACGCTGGGGATCTGCACCCCAAAAATAGATAATTAAAACAACCAAGGTATGCGGTGGTATGCCCGAGTCTGCCACAAAAACACTCATGCACAAAGTATATAATTAAAAAATGTTTATTCTAACATATAAAAAACCATAATAGGTACAACCAATGAGGACTATTATCAGTGCCAAAACAATTGGTAGCGAGGTAGGTGCACCTACACGTTAACCAGATATTATATGTACCAGTCCAGCAACTGTACAAAAACCGTTCCACTCTATTAATATAGAGATTGTGATATAATTTTCACGGAATTTCCAAACCCTGTCTGGGATATTAATATGGAGAATAAAGTGGTGTGTTTGGGAGGTCCAACTCCGGAATAACTGATGAAATCCAATACGGAATGTCAAAAGGTAACAAAGGTCTCTTACCAATTTCTGGCGATGTATTATAGGACCGGTACCTTGATCTGTACTATGTACTGTGTAACCGACATGGATCCTCCTCTTCTAGATGTAGATATTATACGGAGTTCTATGTATAGCTCTTGTTCTCACCACATAAACTCCAAACACTGGCGCGTGGTCCCGCTAGTGACTGACGTCATAGAAGTGCGTCCCCGTCTCCTCCGGGACTCTTCAAAAGTATAAAGGTGAACGGTTGGTAGAAAGATGCACTGGTATGGGCACTAGACTGTAGTCCACAAGAATGGTTAAAATATTTGCTGTTCACTGACGCGTTTCATCCCCATATAGGCGATTTCCTCAGAGATAGATACTATTTTTTGCCCCACAGTATCTAATAAAAATGGTATTTTACATAAGGAAATGCCATTATTTAATGTTTTGGTAATTTGGTATGGATACTTTGCTGCTTGCTAATTTATTTACAAATATGGCTAGCTAATAGTTGATACATTCCCAAAGTACTTTTGATATATTAGTTACATTGAAAGTGATTTTTTTCTTAAATGTATAAGATACACATATGTCAGTTTACATCTGCCCCCCCCGGGCCCCTTTCATAGTGGGCTACCTTGAGCTGGGTCACTGGGCTATCTGAGTTTTTTTACTTTAAAATGTTCCTAGTAGACTGCTGAGCCAAGTCACGCCCCTCGGGCTAGAAGTTGCCAGCCAGATTTTCGAAGGAAGGGACGGGCAAATGCAGTTGGAGTGCAGTAAGAGCGTGTTCAAGTAATTGCAACTTAGGCAGACCCGCATGGAGATGCATATATGCCTGTCAGAAGCCGTAGCGGGTGCCTGATGATGATGACTGTTTCCAGCACTGACTAACCGCTTCTGATGGGCTAATTGCTAATTCACCTGTGAAGCTGATAGTGCTTTCATTCATACATGAGATGGAAGATTAAACCTGCTGTATTATAACCTTTTATTATTTACGTCAAACCTAATAGTGAATGCATTTCTCTCTATCAAAAAAATGTAAATAAACCTTTCTTGTGCTTATGATGTGGTTTACTCTCACATTGCTTCTGCTTTGCTTATGTTAATAAAGCTTTTTATTGAAAGCACTTTGTAATCTCCCTTGCAGCAATTTATTGTAGTGTTAGCTGTTTAACCTTGTTATGCAGCAGCTTCATCAGTGAATGCTATTTATATGCATTCTTTGAATCTGATGTACGTTTGACATATACCTGACACAGATACTACAGATGCATCTTGATGCATGTTACTGCGCAAATACATGTAAATACCTGTTTGTTTTCAGCATTTTACACATATTTTTCCAGCTCTGCATCAGGCCTATTATGTGTAATTACATTTATTCCTGACTGAGGACACAAATTCTTCTAGTAGTTTGAACTTTGTAATAAAACTTCCTTTGAGAAGTCACCAGTGACTTTGGAAGTGGTCAGGTCCAGACCCAGGCTGAATGAACATTGATTTGTGCTGGTTTTGACTTTTTCATGCTTCTCTTTCCTGTCTGTGTAAATAAATAGTTTTCTGCTGTTTGGAACCTTTATGGGCCATTATGGGTCACTTGTTGCTAGAAGAAATCTTACATACATAAATACCACATCTAATGAGCCTCAGGGGCAGACCTAGAATGTTGTTTAGGGGGGGCGATTTGTGCCTTGCCCCTTTTTTACCTAATAGAAGCATGAGTCCTCCAGTGGCAGCTCACTATTCTCATGTTCTAGACGGCTGACAGGTAAGCAGATAATGCAGCTTGGCCACGCTGAGTGTGTTAGAACTCAATTAGAGCGGGCGATAGCATTCTCTGCCTGTCTGTCAGCCGCCGGGAACATCAATATAGTGAGTTGCCGCTGGAAACCCACTGCTGCTAGGGGGGGGGAGGGGCGATTGCCCTGATCACCCCTCCCTGGATCCGCCACTGAGTAGTCCTGCAATCCCATTCTGCAAAGCCCCCTCACACATTAGACAGTACAGCCATGGCCAAAAGTTTTGAGATTGACACAAGTATTGTTATTCACAAAGTTTGCTGCTTCAGTGTTTTTAGACCCTTTTGTCAGATGTTGCTATAGTATACTGCCGAAGTAAAATTACAAACATCTCATAAGTGTCAAAGGCTTTTATTGACAATTACATTAAGTTTATGCAAAGAGTCAATATTTGCAGTGTTGACCCTTCTTTTTGAAGACCTCTGCATTCGCCCTGGCATGCTGTCAATCAACTTCTGGGCCACATACTGACTGATGGCCGCCCATTCTTGCTTAATCAATGCTTGGAGCTTGTCAGAATTTGTGGGTTTTTGTTTGTCCACCTGCACCTTGAGGATTGACCACAAGTTCTCAATGGGATTAAGGTCTGGGGAGTTTACTGGCCATGGACCCAAACTTTTGATGTTTTGATAGCCAAGCCACTTAGTTATCACTTTTGCCTTATGGCAAGGTGCTCCATCATGCTGGAAAAGGCATTGTGTTCACCAAACTGTTCTTGGATGGTTGGGAGAAGTTGCTCTTGGAGGAGGTTTTGGTACCATTCTTTATTCATGGATGTGTTCTTAGGCAAAATTGTAAGTGAACCCACTCCCTTGGCCGAGAAGCAACTCCACACATGAATGGTCTCAGGATGCTTTACTGTTGGCATGACATAGGACTGATGGTAACGCTCATCTTTCCTTCTCCGGACAAGTGTTTTTCCAGATGCCCCAAACAATCTGAAAGGGGATTCATTAGAGAAAATTACTTTACTCGAGTCCTCAGCAGTCCAATCCCTTTTCCTTTTGCAGAATATCAGTCTGCCCCTGATGTTTTTCCTGTAGAGAAGTGGCTTCTTTGCTGGCCTTCTTGACACCAGGCCACCCTCCAAAAGTCTTTGCCTCACTGTGTGTGCAGATGCACTCACACCTGCCTGCTGCCATTCCTGAGCAAGCTCTGCATTGGTGGTGCCTCGATCCCGCAGCTGAATCAACTTTAGGAGACGATCCTGGCATTTGCTGGACGTTCTTGGGCGCCATAAAGCCTTCTTCACAACTATTGAACCTCTCTCCTTGAAGTTCTTGATGATCTGATAAATGGTTGATTTAGGTGCAATGTTACTAGCAGCAATACCCTTGCTTGTGAAGCCCTTTTTGTGCAAAGCAATGATGACTGCACATGTTTCCTCGCAAATAACCATGGTTAACAGAGGAAGAACAATGATTTCAAGCACAACCCTCCTTTTAAAGTTTTCAGTCTGTTATTCTAACTCAATCAGCATAACAGAGTGATCTCCAGCCTTGTCCTCGTCAACACTCTCACCTGTGTTAACGAGAGAATCACTGACCTGATGTCAGCTGGTCCTTTTGTGGCAGGAAATGCAGTGGAAATGTTGTTTTTGGGATAAAGTTCATTGCCAAGGCAAAGTTCATTGTCATGACATTTGAAATTAATTCCAATTTATCTGATCACTCTTCATGACATTCTGGAGTATATGCAAATTGCCATCATAAAAACTGAGGCAGCAGACTTTGTGAAAAATAACATTTGTATCATTCTCAAAACTTTTGGCCATGACTGTAGGAAGAGCATAGGCTCACACTTGCAAACCCATGCAGGTGGCAAAGGACACCAAATATTGGCACTTGCTGAGCAAGGGGAGACATTTAACCCACCCTTCACCGAAGTAAAAATTAGTTTCACTGTTTCATTGCTAATAATAAGGAACTTATGGGTAATTCTATTTACATGGCAGCTCTGTTCCACCCACTGGCTTTTTAGAGCATATTTGCTGACACAGAAAATCCATTTGCACACATATTTATTTCAATCTAATTTTACTTTATCTGTGCAGAATAGTTTTAAGGGTCAACATGTGAAGAGCCATATAAGAAGCCTCACTAGAACAATGGGTGTAGGTAGGTTAGATTTTTAGACTATTCTTCCTGTGATAAACATGCATATATTCATTACACTTCAAAAGAAAAGAGACATATATATATATATATATAATGCTGTTTACGTTGCAGCCCTTTGAGTCAATGAGCCAGCTACTGTGTTTTTAGAGGATTATTTATTATCCCTATTGAATAGTTTAAATTGAAAAAAGTTCACAAGGAGGCTCCTTCAGATATACAGTTTACATGTCTGGGGTGCTGGAGTTTTGATTGCACTATAATGTAGTGTAATATAATTTTGATACTAATTTATACTGAGTTGTGAATTTTACAACATTACAGTAGACTACAAAAAAACAGATCAGAGGTTGTTCTGGCGTTTATTGCAACCTTCCTTGGTCATGGTTTATGCTGAATGACAATAGACAGATGGATCTTATACCAAACTATTGAATAGGTCTCAGCAACCATTCATGTGACGCATTCTGATTGGTTGAGCTCTTCAATTGTATAGTAGTAGAATTGCTGATATGGGGCTCACTGTGGAGCTGATCTATTTATCATTTGCGTCACGGTTCTTGTAAGGAGCAGTTTTGTCATCACTTGTGGCATTTGGATTGCAAGCCTTGAAGACAGAAGAGGATCCTTCCTGGATCTAGGAGAGAAACAAAGTGGAGAACAATGGTATGTACGTTTGTTTTTATTTGCAATAAAGGACTTCTTCATCAGTGTCTGTCTTTTAGTATTGCAGTGTTTGTGGGACCTGTAGTTCTCAGAAAAAAACACTTATTTTTTAACCATTACCCACACCTTGGGGTAAATGTATCAAGCTGAGAGTTTTCTGGCAGGTTTGAAAGATTCTAGCTATCATTTATTTAGTACAGTCTATATTAGGGAATTTAGACTGTAAGCTCCAATGGGGCAGGGACTGATGTGAATGAGTTCTCTGTACAGCGCTGCGGAATTAGTGGCGCTATATAAATAAATGATGATGATGATGATGATGATGATTCTACGAAGTGACAGCTAGAATCTGATTGGTTGCTACAGGCAACATCTCCACTTTTCAAACTCGCCGAAAAACTCTCAGCTTGATACATTTACCCTCAGGAGTTTGGGTAGAGTCCTAGTAGTTTTAGCATGGAGCTGTTTTTTTAAAATGGGTGTCGTGCTTGTTTTTGCAGGCCTGAGGGAAATCAGCCCCAGGCTGAACAGACTAGGGCTGGTTGACATTATGACAAGGGGACCCCACACTGCGGGTTCTGCTGCTATAGTGTCACCAGTCTGTCATAACCTGTTGCTGGTAGCATTTTTTTCAGGGGGGACCTAGGCTATAAGCGCTTTTTCTGGTTGATCTTTCCTGGTGGGGGACACGCTATTTTTTTTTTTTTTTAAATATACATTTTATTTAATTCTTCAGTTTAATTCTTCACAATTGCAAGGTTCCCCTGATGATCATCATCATCAGCACGTATCTTGCACCAGAGGTGGTACACCCGCTAGAGATACACCTACTAACAGGTGTAGTTGCTGGTGTTTTCACCTCTGGATGCTACGGAAATTGCGTGAGGTGCCCTTACTGTACTTGGTCTATGTTATAACACCTCTGCCATCCCCCGGTTTGCATTTTTAATCATAAGGAGTCGTAAGCGTAAGATGGGCCTGAGTTTACCTAGGGACTTGCGCTTACACATATTTTGTGCACATGCACCGTACCAAAATGTGTATTTTACACAAATAAAAAGACGCTTACGTTCAACTTGTGCAGAGCTACAGAACATATGGTTCCTTACAAATAAACAACGATGATGATGATGATGATGAACTTTACATCAGACCCTCAATGTTAAAAATTTTCAATGTTAGAAAACAGTGAAGTTGCATCAATATTTCACACAAATTGAGTTTTACACGGAACATGCCATTTTGCAGATACAATCTTAAAGTTCCACTTTTGCTATGCCGTTTTCTGGGGTGTCATTTCGCACTGTATATATAAATTCCCATTTTATGGAATTTCTAGTGTACAGGATGGCGGTGGTCAATTCTGCTGTGTGGTTTAGATAGGACTGGGAACACGTAAGGTCAGATTCTCCGGTGAAATGTGCAAAATTTCACTGCAAAATGTGGAATGAGTAGAATAATCTATGAACCAATTTTCAAAAAGTCACATCTATACAAACAGTCAGAGTTGTTTAACAATTATTGTGTTGCAACTGAAAATTGGTCTTTTCAAAATGTATTGATGAATCCTTTGATAGATAAGAATATCAGGTGTACATCAGATCTTTAACATAACTTTAGTGAAAAAAGGTATTTTATACCTTACTGAATTGTCCACATTTTTGCTATTAGCTGATTACACTTAAACTACCTTAGTATTTATTTATTTTTTTCTAATAGAATTGATATTTCTGTATCTGTGCAATACAAGTTAAAGAGAAAAATATTTTTTTTTTACATAATTCCGCACTTCATTCACCCTTCCCTTATAAGCTAAGCTCCTTGCAAATGGTATTGTTAAAGATTGAACTTTTTAGAAAAATACATTGAGCAGGGGTGAATAAACAATATATTGTTGCCTTGTGTGGCATAAGTAGAGGAAATGTACCATGGCTATTTGTAGACAATTATTCAGCATAAGGATGAACAAAATCTCCAATTGACAGCAACATTTTGCACCTTTTGGCCCAAGGAATATGGTCCCAAGTGTTCCCTGTCTGACCCCAACCACACAAAACAGCAGAAAAACGAACTGTCTTTGTCTCGCTTTATTCATTTCACAAAATGTAAATTTACAGATATTGTGCAGAATGGTTGAAGTCAAAGCAGAACTTGAAGATTGTGTTGCCGGAACTTCACACCTCTGTTTCCATGAAACTTTTTTTGTAATACTACAAAATATATTAAGCTGCTTATCCCAATCATACAGATGTCAAATATGTGTATCATATTTTTTGCTACCGTCTCAGTCAAACAAAAGGCAAAGTCATTTGGTTATATTTATATTTTTCCCCGTAATGCCGTGTTGACAGGACTGCACTGGGAAACAAATGTCATGGGTCATGTGCATTGACCCTTTTTATAAAACTATCAGCAAGAATTGTGAATATATTTAATGTGACTTAAATTGTAATTTTACTTGTGTAACAAGGTTGCCCATGCAGCTTAGACTTTATATAACTGAACTTATCCACGCAGGGTCAGAATGGGTTCACAACCTCAGTTTAAAATTCCAGGTACATATTTTCCCACTGGTCTTAGCATGCCATGTGAATTCTCCATCTTTATAACTGACAGTTTTCATGGGAAACCATATTGAAGGTGTTGCATTTGCTGTCTCTGTGCTTACACTTTGCTACTTGTCAAGTTATAGTGTGAAAAGTGCTGGGAGCCGCAATGGAGAAAATTAAGTATATTAGACTGTGTTGGCCAGATTCAGTAAACATTTACACTTGGTCCAGATCTCTAAGCAAATAATAAAATGTGAATGCAGCTCAGGACCAAGAGTCTAAGTGCTAATGTAAATAACACTGTTTAATCTGTTCTTGCTAGCCATCCACTGTGGTGACTAACAGGGGAGTGTTAATAACACCTTAAGCCTGAGAACAAGTACTAACTCTAATGCCCTCTGAAATCCCTAGTAGAGAGCACACTTTCTCACTGCATCATTATGTTATATATTGTTGGGTATGTCATTTTTGAAGGATGGGCATAGTTACAAACATGCCTAGTTCACCTCTGAATGCAATAAATATCTAATTAAGGTTTGCCTGTCTTTTATTATTTCAAGGTGACACAATAATAACCAAAATAGTGTAAGATGTAATATAGGCTTTACAAATAAATAAATAAATATAGGGGAGATGTCTTTATTAATAGAAAACTCTTCTCTAAATAGAATTTGTATGTGCAATGGAAAATTACTTAGCAGAGGGGCTTCTACACACAACATGCATAGAATGGGGAAGATAAGATAAATTATGTTTGTTTGTCACAATTATATTGTCAACTGGCTGAGCATCAATAATGCAAGGGAGGGAAAAGTAAAAAGAGGCATTATAATTTATATTCAATATATATATATATATATATATATATATATATATATATATATACACACACATATATATATATATATACACACACACGCATATATATATATATATATATATATTACACACACACACACACATATATATATATACACACACACATATACATATATACACATACACACACACACACACATATATAGATATATATATATATATATATATATATATATACACACACACACATCACACACACACACATATATATATATATATATATATATATATATATATATACAAGTTAACCCGTGCATGATACTCATGCATTCTAGTCAAATAAAGATACTTATGGTCTTAAAAAGGTTCTTGTCATGCATTTGGGCCATAGCCCAGGCCTCCTCAGGGGAAGAGCGTTACTTCCCGACGCAAGCGCCCTTTTTAATGTATGTTCATGAGGTAAAATTACCTCACGAAAATGAATTTGACCCCTCAACTCGTAAATTTAGCCTTTACTACCCCTCCCACGGGGGAAGGGGGGATGATGGAAGTTAACTGACTTGACTATTCTAATTTTTTTGTCAAATAATGTCAGTATACCAAATTTCAGGTCAATTGGATGAGCCCTTTCTGAGAAAATAGTTTTTTCCACACACACACACACACACACACACACACACACACACTAACGCACGCCTCTACACATGTGTGTTCATGAGGTAAAATTACCTCATGAAAATGAGTTTGAGCCTTACAAAATTTCAGCCTTTTTTGAATTTTGTTTCCCACACACACTAAGAATTTAGTAGGTCAGTGTATAACTCTGCCCAGCAGGTGGCGCTGCAACTTGTTGTTTTTTTTTTCACACACACACAGACGCCACTAAGCATTTATATATTAGAGATATATATACACACACACACACATATGTATATATATATATATATATATATATATATATATATATGGGTGTGGTGGGGTTTTCTGGCTCAAATAACCCTGACACACTAGACACCAGCGAAAAAAAAGCGATGAGCAATGTAAAAATTGTGACTTACCACGTTAGTGACAAGTGGTATTTGCGGCACCTTCAATTCCCTACAACTGTAAAAAACGACCTTGCAAAACATGGACAGTCTCAAATGACGTAATTTCTAATGGACCTAATCCAAACTGCAGTTTTAAAGCAGCAATGGCTGGACCCCCATGTTTTGCAAGGTCAATTTTTACAGTTTTAGGGACTTGAAGGTGCTGCAAATACCACTTGTCACTAACATGGTAAGTCACAATTTTTACATTACTGGTCGCTATTTTTTCGTCTGTGTCTAGTGTGTCGGGGTTATTTGAGCCGGGAAAATGACTACCACCGATATATATTATGTTGCAGTAACATCTTTTAATAATATTAATAAAGATGTAGCCAGTGCTGTGTGCCTCCACAGGATCTGGAGTTTTGACATGTCTGCAATAAGAAGAATGCTGATCCACTGCCTCCCAACCACTTTACAATTGTCCTATTGAGCGGCGGAACCTTTTGGTCATATTTATTCTCTCTGAACCAGAAAACAGCCAAAGGGTTTATCCGACATTCAGTTTCTCCGGGCTCTACTGATGTGTTGCATTTCCAGCTCTTTATCAATGATATTCTCCAGGATTTCCTGGACCAGATTGGATTGGCCTATCTTGATGGCATCCTGATATTTTCTGACAATCTTCAAGAACACCAAAAGCAGGTAAAATGTGATTTAGAGCTATATCACCACCAACATTATTTATATATCATCATCATTTATTTATATAGCGCCACTAATTCCGCAGCGCTGTACAGAGAACTCATTCACATCAGTCCCTGCAGCATTGGAGCATACAGTCTAAATTCTCTAACACAGAGAGAGAGAGAGAGAGAGAGAGAGAGAGAGAGAGAGAGAGAAAGAGACTAGGGTCAATTTGATAGCAGCCAATTAACCTACCACTATGTTTTTGGAGTGTGGGAGGAAGCCGGAATACCAGGTGGAAACCCACGCAAACACGGGGAGAACATACAAACTCCACACAGATAAGGCCATGGTCGAGAATTGAACTCATGACCCCAGTGCTGTGAGGCAGAAGTGCTAACCACTTAGCCACCATGAGACTATATAAGTGTGAATTTGAGAAGATGCTAATTCAATTTCAGTTACATTTAGGCTGATGTAGAAGATGACGCCAGATTGTGTAGCATATCTTCCATGAAATCGCTCTGTGAATGCCCAGAAAGTGGACACAAGAGTTACATGTTTCTGGCACTTGTGCCCGCCCGCGCATGGGATGAGGGAGGGAAGGGAAATTCAAATGCAGGCCGAGTACACTAAAAGCGTGTTCATGTAAATACAGCTCATGCAGACTTGTAGAAACACACAAATACAGTGTAAGTAGGCACTGATATAAACCAGATGCATATGCTGCTGATGCAATGGTGGATGTGTAAAGATGCCTAAGAGACAACGCTCAATGTAAATGCCTTCCTGGCACCCCAGGTACTCACCCAATCCTGATGGACGGCCATGAGAAGCACCGTACACTTCTCACCAGCTATCCTCCTGTTCTACCTTGCCTTCAAACCCATCAGCACTTCAGCCTAGGGAGGAAAGCAGACAAATTACTGGAAGGCAATGGTCCAGCTGGAAGAAAGGGATTTGTATGAGGTGAAGGACAGGAGTAGAGACTCTTCACTCTACTCCGCTTTCAAACACCTTGTTTTTCACTCGGCCTGGGCACGGAACTACGGATCTTCAGGACAGGAAGAAACCCGCCTGAATACCCTACACACCATGGTACGGCTGAGGACCCTACCAAGAAAGACAAAACTGTAAAAATGTTACTCACCGGGAAAAACAGTCGCCTTCCTTTGATAGCCGTCTTCACGCTGCCACTTGGAACCTAGAGACAGGGGTGACACGACAACAACCACCCCCACAGATCTAGCTCCCTAGCTCTAATGTGCTTCTCACACCAGCATTATTCTACAGCTCAATAACAGCAAACAAGCAGCGCCTCATCCTACCAATAGTCTAAGTGATCGGCCGATGCACAACTCAAATGCTAAACCACTACTGGGTGTAGTACACTACTCTGACTTAACCCACAGTCCAAGGCACACACGTCACAGAATGCAAACATTACTGGATAACAAAAGCCTACCTTTTATGGGGGCCTGACTTCTGGATCCTACAGGGGACTATACGAAAAAAAGATACAAACAAGACCATAACATACAGCACAGGGTATTACCTAACCAAACCACCTCACAAATGGTCGCAGCTATTAGGCCTGACACTACAAGTACACTACAAAATGGCTGCCTACACATGGACAGGGGACAGACAGGTCAGGGTCTCACTACGGGGAATTACCCATGAGTTACTGGCCCAAAGCCAATTCCAACCCACAGGCCTCATTTCTGACTTATCCACAGATATATAGCCTCTACTCTTCCCCCTCAGGCCTATAACCTGGACTCTGCCCGATCAGGATTTAGAACTTAGTGTGCCCCTCAGGCCTTAGAGCCTGCTGTGTCCCTCAGGCCTACTATGCCTGGTACTTGGGGTTCACTGATGCCTCAGACCTCCTATGGGGAAAACTTCATACTCCTATAAAACTCTTCCTGTTGCTCAGGCCTTGTGCTTGGACTGTGGTCGGGGCTTTATGCCCATGAACGATATGCGCCTAGAGGAAAATACTACCTTTTCCCTAATTAACCAGGGCTTTATGCCCACTATTTTCCCATAGGCCAAGTGCCCAAATTGGGCCACAAGCCTTGTGCCCGACCTATCTATAGGGTAAATACTTACCTGTTCTGTGCAGGATACTCAACTTCATCCCGGCATTTTTTGGGTCTTCCAGACCCTCCAACCGCCAGTGTCTTTTCTCCTGTTCAATGCGCTGGCTTCAGCTGTCTTATTGGCAGCAGTGCTCCAAGCCCTTACAAGGGCTCCCCGCCGCTGTGGTCCTCTCCTTCTTCTTTTCTGCCGGACATGGCAGCTTAAATAGCCACCGTCACGTCAATGTTACTACGAGATATGGGTACTTTTTAAATTGAGAGGGGATTCCAGCATTGCTGCCTGTCGATTTAAAAGGTACCCATATCTCCTAATATATTTTTCCTCTAAACCAGCAAAACGATATTCATCCTAAGGTATTTGACACTTACATCTTTCTTCAAATAAAACTGTTATTTTGGATATTTTGCAGAGTATTGGACATAATTGAGTCTTTTTGATCTCTGATTTGACCCCGCAAGATACATTTATATATTTTTAGCAATATTTAAAATCCAGGTACCTGATTGTAGACCATACAGCTACATGTGGTTGGTTATGTTCATTGTGGATCCAGTAACCTTTTTATATGTGATATTATGGTTGCATGCACAATCTTTTAAAGCATTCTTTGATGTCTGCACATTGAAATAACTTCATTAGCATTCTAAATCATGTTTGTTTATTTTTATTAAATGACAAGTTTTTATCCTTTTTATAATTTTCATTTATGGCTTCCATTACCTTAGTTCATTAAGAACTCTCAGTGTTGTGCATTAGGGAATATTTGTATTTCACAAAGAGGTAGGGGTTGCCTCCAATCTCCCAAACAGCGGCACTACTATGGATCAGACCATATTTAAAGGACAGCGCAGTGATATATATTTTTTTTCTGTGTTAAAATCCAATCGGGATGGGAGCACAGAACCCTCAAATCAGGACTGTCCCGACTAACTCGGGATGGTTGGAATGTACGTGTTATAACACAATCTTGTGAAAATACATTCCAGCTTTTAGTTACAGTTGTCAGTTACTTCTCATTTTATGCATCCAGCTACTTTCTCTTATACCACGCCTTGGCATCTTAAATGATGAACAAAACATTCTAAAATTTTAAAGGTGGGTGTATTGTGAATTGTTTATATTTCAATAGAAATGAACACAAGTGCCCAAAATGTCATAATGTCAAAAATGTGCAAATGTTTGTACTTGTGTTAATTTAATTTATGTCAAAGTTTTGTGTGGTTTCTTCTAGAAATTAGCACACTAGTGTGAGATCAGATCCAACAAAGACCTTTAAAGTAGAGCCATCAGCTACAGACTATGGAGGCAGCCATTTTGTGGGCTGCACCTAACGCTTCACTAGGAACTAAGGACATCACTGAGGTATGAGGCACTATGTGTAAGTGATAGGTCCACCATGTAATAAGTCTAGGTCATTTCTTGATGTTGGTGATCAGCAATCCCTTCTATGTTTGAGGTTGTGAGCTGACAGATGATTTAGCTATAAAAATTATGTTTGTTGAGGGATTATAGACAGTTGCAGCATATTAACAGGGGCAATTGTCACCTCCACCAGGAGGCCCATTCCTCCAGTCACAGTAACAGCAGGTCCAATACTTTGTCCAAACACAGATCAGCAGTAATCACAGCTTAGTGATGTGTGTTCACACAACTTAATTAAGAAGCAATCCTAATTAAATCAAAACAAAATCAAATGAGCAAATATATTAAAGACCATTAGGGTCATTAGAGAGATGTATTGACACGTGTTAAAGCAATGTGTTGCAGCTAGTGAAGGTGAAAACACACACACAATTGGGCAGATTAATAAACCAGTGCATACATGTGCCTACCACACAGAACTGACTGCACATGTCGTCCAACAGAACAATCTAGATACATTGGTTAATAATAAAGCAATTGATAATACTATCATTTACTGATCTTGTTTCTGCATTTGTGTAATGGTATTTCCTAATCAAAATCTTTTAGGACTGAGTACCCACCTCTCAGATTGTTCTGCAGCCTGCCAAGTGCTGAGCCTATGTAGCTACATTTGAAGGGTCATCAAGATACAAGGCATGCCTTGGACTGGCCTACATTGCCTTTTAAGTTCAGGCCTGACACTGTTTGGATGCCCATTATAGCCAATTGACTTGGGTGCACTGCTTTCCTGTTGACGACTAGCGATTTGACTTTGGCTTCCACTTATCTATTCAACCTGGACTACATTAACCTCAAGATTACTGATTTGATTATGATCAGTAAGCTTTGTGATAACACTTATATTGCCTACAACTAGTTATAGCCCTAAAACTAAGAACTTCTGGAGGGCAACCAAATATCAGTGACCACATCTAGCTCTATAGGATTGCTACAGCTGAAAACCATGAATTGCTTGACGATAACTGTTCATGAACTGATTTGCTAATTTGTCAAGTAACCATTCATAATACAAGTTAATTAAACTGCATGGATCAGCAAGTCCTAGCAAGTAGCCACTCCACACATAATTTTGTTATTATTTTGATATATTTACAATAAATATACCTTTACAATATCTACACTTTGATGTTTAAACCCAGCAATTGCAGTACTGTATAGATATAGCTTATGTAAAGACTAATATATATATATATATATATATATATATATATATATACACATACTGACCATGGCCTTATCTGTGTGGAGTTTGTATGTTCTCCCTGTGTTTGCGTGGGTTTCCTCCGGGTGCTTCGGTTTCCTCCCACACTCCAAAAACATGCTGGTAGGTTAATTGGCTATCAAAATTGACCCTAGTCTCTCACTGTCTGTCTGTCTATGTCTATGTCTGTGTGTGAGTGTGTATCTATATTAGGGAATTTAGACTGTAAGCTCCAATGGGGTAGGGACTGACGTGAATGAGTTCTCTGTACAGCACTGCGGAATTATTGGCGCTATATAAATAAATGATGATGATGATGATGATATATACATATACACATATACATATATATATATATATATATATATTAAGCAATATAAGCGCTAGGTGAATAATAAAACGTGATCTGTGCAAATGATGGTAATAATTAATAATAAGAAAACATACAGTAGGCTGCTCCATGTCCTTAGCACTTATTTCCAAGTGCAATACCCTAAAATGTGAAACATAAAAACAGAAGCGCCACACGGAGGGGTAATAATGCGCAGGCAGCCATTACCGTAGTAACAATAATAATGCGCAGGCCGCGTTGTTCTATAGAACAACGCAGCCTGCACATTGTTACTGTTACTACGGTAATGGCTGCCTGCGCATTATTACCGTTACTACGGTAATACCATCCTGACAAGCCTGAATAAAACAGCAAACCTGTGTCAGCAGCATTTGTTTGGCGTGCTTTTCACAAATGGTGTCATCATGGGATTTGTAAAGGGCAGCCAGATCCTGCTGTCCATCCAGCCAGCCTAGAAATCCAAGGTGATGAGTGATGCAAAACCTGCTTACTACAAATATATTTGCTGCAAATGTGGAAAATGCATTTGTGTTGCAAACTTTAAACACAAAAGCAAATGCTTAAAGATTTTTGTAGTTGCAAGTAGTGCAAAAATCTGCTTACTTACAAATGTATATTTGCTGCATATGTGGGAAAATGCAACGTTATTGTAGACTTTAAACACAAAGCAAATGTATACAGTTTGTTTGGATTGCAAAAAGTGCAGAAACTGTTTACTACAAAAATATTTGCTTCAAATATGAGGAATGCATAGGTGATACAAACCTTAATCACAAAGGAAATGTGTAAAATCGTGATCGTAATTGCAAACACACTGCAGGATCGGAAGTATTAGTTTTACCGATCAACCAAATGATCTGATGATTGATGCTTTGGAACGACTATCGGTCATCGTGTAAGTGTGCAAACTGTCTCACAGCCTAGTATAAAAAAAATCCAAAAAGTATATGATGAACAAATAAAGAAAACCCATCTATCAAAACCCAAATGTTGGCTAGACAACCTTTCTTAACTCCATGCAAACTACCCGCCTTGTCACCAAGCTAAGCTGAGTACCTAACAACCAATGTAACCCCATAAGAAATCAACGAAGTGGTTCACCACTTTAAGTCACCCAAAGCTTCTGTACCAACATTTGTTTTCAGTTTACAATTAGAAATCTATGCTTGAACTGGTCATGCTTCAATTGGTTCTCATCTCACCACTCTCACCAACTTCTTACCCAACCAATTACACTTGACCACTTTAATGCCCCAGACGCAGAAAAGTCTTTCAACAGGGCAGATTGGATATACATGGAAGTCTTTCTACAGTCCTTTATTTGGGTGGGGTACGGAATAACGGTGCTGATTGCACCGACAAGACTTACCACAACATCTTGAGTCCGGAGGGCCGCTACCCGACGAGGATCCATCGCGACTCTTCTGTGAAGCTGTTTGATGCAATCCCGAAGAAAGAAGACGTTGGCGGGACTTAATGATGTCACTGACATCTGCGACGCTGTTAACGCTGCTCTTAAGGGGGTAATTTAAGTATGCGGCCATGTACAATGTACTTTACAAAGGGTTGTACATTGTACATGGCCGCATGTACAATTTTAAAGGAAAAAAAAATGCAGGTGGCCAACTGACCCAGCCCAAGGTAGCCTAGTATGGGCCCGGCCCGGGGGGGGGGGAAATGCCCCCCTGCCCCCCAGCACAGCCTGCCCCTGGTACTTGGCCCCACAATTTCTGATGGCAGACCTAATAGTTGGTAACAATGCATCCAGCATTCATACAGATTAATTTGTGCAGTTTATCAATATTGAAAAAAGGGACACTGCAGTTTGGCGAAAATAGGGACTTTTCCGGGAACAACTCCTTAAGTTACATGGACAATCCCATCTTTTAAAAAGCAGTTGGTAACTATGGCCTATGTTGTTGGAGAAATGCTAAAATGTAAATGGCGCTCTAAAGTCCAACTTTCTGCTTCCACTTTAGTACCACCCTTTTCATTATATAGAACGTTTTATTTTTTTTCCCCTAAAAATACCTGGCTGAAATAAATCATGAGAATAATGGGAAATCATGAATATTTTTATTACCGTAACACTTTTGTATGTTTTTTAACTATAACATTGCACAGGGCATGCCTAGAAATGCACTTCTCTGCTGAACTGCAACAAAAAGGCACAAAATGAGTCCTATTAAATGTATAGGAAGAAACCCATAGACTGCCATACTGAGCTAGCACAAATCCCGAGTCTCGCTGCAGAGTCAAAATGTTGGTAAACCCTTAGGGGAGGAATGCTGTCTCTCTCCATCCCTTTATTTCATTTCAACAATCACTCTCTAAAGTAATTTTTGCACTGGACCAAAGCTGACTTGTCATTCAACTTCAGCCGTTTTGCCCTTTTATCTGTTTAAAAATGTGCAACATAGTTCTGCACGGATGTTAGTGTTCTACTGTTAATGTTACATGTCAGTGAGACTCTTCAGGTCTGAGTCATTAAGGAGACGAAAGCATAAAAAAAGAAGTAACTTTGCTGCTGGACAAAACCATGTTGCATTGGAGGTGGCAGTAAATTTAAAATGTGGGGACAAATTTATAGTTGGGGTAGGACAAATCCTAGGTCAACTTTAAATTTAAGTGTAAAAATAAAGCTATCAAGTATTTGTGTGATAGATGAAAGAACAGCCAGTATTTAACCTATGTGCAAAATAATAAACTGATTTGCATCCCTTGGATTATAACATGGTTTGTCTTTGCTTAATGACTCAGGCTCTTCATTTCTAAACCTAGTATAGATAAACCCGAAATTGACTAGTTGTATTTAATGGACTGTAGCCTTTTTGTAGAGAAAACTACTAAACCTTTATTTGAACATTATTGGAGAAGTATTGTCTTTTCTACAATTATAAGCCAATTCACTAAAAATACTATTTTGAGGCTAATCGAAACCATGCAAATTTTATTTCATTAGCATATGTTTTGATTGTACTTATGATCGTACTTAAGATGACTAACATTTTTACAGCATTGGATTTACAACTAAAAGTAACATTTTAAGGAATTTTACTTTAAAAAAAACAACTTTTATAGGAGATTGCTGCCATCTACTGGACATTTTTCATAATCACAACAGTATAAAGCATAAAAATGGTTGTGTTACCTACATAAGACAATATTGATTAGAAGGGGTGGGGGTAATTTTTTTTAGTAATTTGCAAACCACACATCACCAGTGATTTTCAGGTCCAAACTGCTCTATTTACTAGCCAGCGGTTTGGAAGGTGAAAACTCAAATCCCCGGAGATGTGAAGCGATCTACAAACACTTAAACCACAAGTAGTTGAGCTATTTCACCTATCAGAGCCATGTCTAAACCCCTGCTTTATTTGTAAACCTCACATTGATAAATCACTGTTTGTATACTTGCCATTTTTGATAAAAATCAGGAAGGCGATTGTGTGCAGACAGTCCAGTTTCAAAACATGATATTTTATGTGTGGTTTTGTCGTTAGTAAGTCTGACGGTTTCCAAATCGCACATCGCTATGTTTAGTTCATTATTGAAAATCTGCAGTTTTGCAAATTGACCCCTAGGTGTCACCACAGTTGACACAGTTCTCTAGATTTCACAACTTGTTAGAAGGGGGGTGTCAGAGGGGTGATTTTATGCAGAATAACACCTAGCAATTTTGCATCCTAAACACACAAGAGATGAGAAAGTGTGGTAACGCCCCTAACAATGGCATGTCATGTTTCAGTTAAAGGACAATTTAGATAATGCTTTGTGAGCTATGTCCTACAAAGAACAGTTACTAGATGCTACCTCTGCCTCGGAGAGAGCATGAAATATCTCCACGTGCTATATGCAAATGATAAATGTCTGCTACTGAAACAGACCCATGTTTGGTCCTGTGCTGTTTTATCCTATAGCTCCTCTGCAATTGTAGTGGGTAATATAATTGATGATATCCCAATCCCACTGTCAAGTTCTCTGTGCTGCCTACCTACTGGAGTTGAGTTATCACTACTCGAGAATAAGTCCTGGGGAAAACAGAGTGCCAGCGAATATATCTGGTTCTATGGGAAAGGGGGTTGCTATAGGTGAGGCTCTCTTTAACAACAGGTTCTGATGACTCAACTTGTAGGGTGATTCGTGACAGCGGGAATGAGAGGTGGTGATTAGATGGGAGGTGAGGCGACAGTCGTTGGATGACTGCAGTGGACGAGTTGGAGAGAAATGGAGCAGTGGAATTAGAGAGGGCTTTAAAAGTGAGGGTGAGGAGTTTGAAGAGGATTTTGAAGTGAAGGGGGAGCCAGTGAAGAGTATGACAGAGAGAGGCATAGATGAAGACCTGCGGGCGAGGTAGATAAGTCGGGCGGAAGCATTGAGTATGGACTGAAGAGGAGCGAGATGTGTGCGTGGGAGTCCAGTAAGAAGGAGGTTGCAGTAATCCAAGCTGAGATGATCAGATAGTGGATGAGGGTTTTGGTGGCCTCGGAGCAGAGCAAGGGTCTGATCCGGGGTATGTTGTGGAGATGTAAGTGGCAGGATTGGGCAATGGATTGAATGTGAGGGGTGAAGGAGAGGGAGTAGCCCTGCTTCTAAGAAATCCACAATAATTTGTGCTGAGAAATAATTTAACCTGTCTCTGGTTTGCTAACACCAGCTGTGGAACATCTGCCACAGCTAATATGGAGCTTTCATCATCTTTTCTCCTTCATCCATTCTGGGGGACACTGCTACCATGGGGTTGTATGAGGGCGCATGGAGTTGGCACTTAAATAGTTAACAACTAAGTTTGCTGCTGACTCCTCCCCTTTGCAATCCCACAGACATCAGTTTTGTTTAAGTGCCCAAGGAGTTGGGCTGTGTTTAGTACTGCTTAGCAGTACTTGCTGCTTAGGTTTAGATTTTATTATTTTTATTAGATTATTGGTATGAGTGTAGGTGAGGATGGATGTATTTAACATTTTTTCCTCACAGGTTTCAAAATGGAGCAATGCTCCGTTTTCCTTTAAAAAGAAGAAGAAGAAGAAGACTTATAACAGAAAGACAGCACAGCTCAGTGTGGTGTTTATTGATCAAGAGCAGTGACAGCGCTAAGTGACTGTCACTGCACTGTCCCGACGCGTCTGGCACTGCCACAGGCAGAGAGTGCCGCACTCTGTCCGAGGACTGGACATACTGGGAGATACCAAGTCACCCGCTGAGGCAGAGGGGGTCTTGGATTTCATAGAGCCCTAGGAAGGATTTCGAATGGGCATTGATACAGGAGCACAATGCAGTGTGTCAGCCTGAGCTAATAGAGGCTTCCTATGGGCGTTTGAACCATCAGAAAGCGGGGAGTGAGTGAGAGATTCTCCGGTTGTCAGTGGTATGCTCCGAGGCGGAAGATATTCGCACTATTTCCTGTCATCACAGTTGGACTTCAGAGGCACCTCAGAGAGTTTTACTGCTGCTGGCTTCTCCTCACAATTCCTCCTTGTGTCAGCTAAGTACTCCATAGGGGATATATATTAAAAAAAAAGAAAAAAAGAAAACACCAGTGCTGGGAGTGTAAAGGAGACCCCCCCCCCCCCAACCCCTGCTGGTTGGTACACTCCAAAGGCGGGAAAATTCAGCTAGAGTTTACCTCAGAGGACTCCTGACTGAAATAATGGAGAATCCATCTGCTGCTGGCTTCTCTTCATTGACAATTGCACTACGTACCCCAGTTGTTTATGAGATATATATATATATATATATATATATATATTTGTTTATGTATATATATATATATATATATATATATGTGTGTGTGTGTTTACAAAAGGCATATAGGGTTATAACTAGACTCTATCTGCACTTAGGTGATTTTATACGATATCTTCCACGTTTGCATCATTACTACCACAGATATTTATATTATTGTTTTGAGGCTATTAGCTAGAGTCAGAACTAGTAATTATTTTACTGTATTTTTCTCTGTGAAAGTTGCCTAATCTGTATTTCTTAAAAAAAAAAAGAAAGAAATATAATGTCTGATAAGAACAAGAATTATTGTGCAGAATTTTATAGCTGTTCACAATACCTGTCAAATCTGTGGGGTAAAGAGACCAGGGGGCTGTTTGTGCTCAGTGTGACACTGTCCTCAGCAGCTAAGTACCCCACTGGGGAATAACTAGTTAATAAGGCTCCTTGTGGTAATAGAGAGAAAACTAATATACATCTACCTACAGTTTGGAGTTTTATTATAGAAGGATCTAAAGTTAATGGAGACAGTATTTTACATGAGTGTTCAGTCAATGATTGTGAGACATAATTTTATTATTCAAAGTTTAATTTCCATACTGTTTTGAGGCATTAGCCAGGGTCAAAACGTGGTTATACTATCTATTATCTCTGTTATCTGATTGTTTATGGCCTGTCTGTTTCTTTTTAAATAATAACATATAAAAACTGAGGAGGAGCATGTCATTTTCCTATAGGACTGCTCCCCCTTCACAAATTGGTCTGTTCCTTTAAGCCAATTCACGGAACTGGACAGTAGACAGTTAAAGAAACTCCTGAGCAGTTTAACTTTACAAGCACTGACCAGCAGTATATACTGTGTGTGACTGACAGACTGCTCTCTATCAGCAGTATATCATACTTGCCAACTCTCCCGGAAGAGAGTGTGGCAATCTCCCTGATCTGCCCAGAAGTGGGCAGAATACGGTTCAAACGCCACGATTCACCGCCCCCACTGTAAATGACGCGATTTGCATCATTACGTAATGGGGCGGGGCTAAAACGACGCGAATTTCGGGGCCCCGCCCCCTACACGCCTACCTCCTACTAGCAGCTCCCAAAAAAAAAAAAAAGAAATGTTGGCAAGTATGCAGTATATACTGTGTGTGACTGACAGGCTGCTCTCTATCAGCAGTATATACTGTGTGTGACTGACAGGCTGCTCTCTATCTGTGGGTACTATGGGTATCACTGCTACTGATCAGCGGTATATACTGTGTGTGAATGACAGACTGCTCTCTATCTGTGGGTACTACGGGTATCACTGCTACTGATCAGCAGTATATACTGTGTGTGACTGACAGGCTGCTCTCTATCAGCAGTATACTGTGTGTGACTGACAGGCTGCTCTCTATCAGCAGTATATACTGTGTGTGACTCACAGGCTGCTCTCTGTCTGTGGGTAGTACAGGTATCACTGCCACTGATCAGCAGTATTCTGTGTGTAACTGACAGGCTGCTCTCCATCAGCAGTAGACTTTGTCTGTCTGACAGGTTGCTTTCTATCTGTGGGTACTCTGCCCTACACATGGTTCTGGAGGATGAGTACCTTACACATATATGTACAAATAGATTTCTGTAGAGTATTTACTAATTCCTTAACATAGTTATCAACTTATTGTTGAGATTCTTCTATTGTGAGGATTATTCTCTTATATATATATATATATATATATATATATATATATATATATATATATATATACACACAAGTTAACCAGTGCATAATACTCATGCATTCTAGTCAAATCAAGCTACTTAAGGTGTTAAAAAGGTTCTTGTCATGCATTTGGGCCATAGCCCAGGCCTCCTCAGGGGAAGAGCGTTATTTCTCGACGTAAGCGCCCTTTTTTAACGTGGTTTTGTCCACATGTCACCACCTCATCATTCTTCTCCATCACCTCATCCTTCATTTTCATCGCCACATCTATCCAGACACAGGGATCTCTCTCAGTGGTCCTGAGTATCACACTCCTCTCACTCTGTCACCCCTGGCAACCACCAACCACTCCCCACTGTCACCCCCGGCAACCACCAACCACTCCCAACTGTCACTTCTCCTTCAAGAAATATATATATTTTTTTTAAATCTTTATAAACACTTTTGACAATTAACAAATTAAATTAACAAATTAAAACCATCTTAGTATACCAAATTTCAGCCCTTTCTGAAATTTTTTTTACACACACACTAAGAATTTAGTAGGTCAGTGTATAACTCCGCCCAGCAGGTGGCGCTGCAGCTTGGTTTTATTTTTTCCACACACACACAGACAGACTAACACACGCCACTAGACATTTATATATTAGATATATATTGACACAGGATTGTGTTGAGTACTATGATTAGCCAAGCAGCCGCAGGTAAAGGTACTTTACTGGCGGTGAATGCCCCTAAATCACGAACTACGTGTTTTGGGTCTTTTTGGAAATCCTTTCTTGTGAACACGGACTATTAAGTTCAACCCGCCAATGGAAGTATTTTCCTTGCAATTCGAGGACAGTTGCAAACGGGTATAAATGCTTACTCTAGAAAATGTCCGAACCCCAAGATCTTAAAATAAAAAATAAAAAATATTAATAATAAAAAAAATCAAAATTAAATAGTAATCCACATGACGGGACCTTACTCTCCTCGCGACTGCGGAGTTAGGGGGTCTCCTACAATTATTCAAATATCAGTGGGCAGCATACGCCTAAGATACTTGGAACTTGGGGATCATGTCCAGAGTGGAGAAACACCGGAGGCTTTATTCAAACCTGTTCTTGGTGCCCAAACAGGACGGTTCATTTAGATCATTTCTAAACCTCAAGGGTCTAAAACAACATCTACGAGTAGACAAGTTTTGGATGGGATCAGTCCTTTGTTTTTACAGTAGGAAGCCCCCATTATCAATTCAGGGCTTTCCCCTTTGGCTTTCCAGATCCCAGAGAGCTTTCACAAAGATTATGGCGGTAATGGCAGAACGTTTACATGCCTTGTGAGAGAACATTATTCCGCATTTGGACTATTTTCTCCTCAAAGTCTTATCAGCTCCTTTTCTCTATTAGCATCTGACCCTGTCTATTCAAATTCTGGAGCAACACGGTTGGATAATTAATTATTCCAGATCCCAGTTGATGCCCTCACAGAGGATGAGGTTTCTAGGATTAATAATGGACACCACTTTTCACAAGTTTTTTTTAAAGAACCTTCTCTACAGATACCTACAACTCTCTGTATGGTTAATCCTGAGTCACCCTGGTTCTTGCATGCGCTTGGGCATGGGGATTCTAAGGTTGATGTTCGAAACCCCCTCCATACGGTTGTTTCCACTCTCGCACGTTCCAGTGGAATCTACTAAGACATTGGTCGTGTCCCCCTTTTTCATCTGGTGACCCAACGAATCAGACCCTCCAGGGAGACTTGTCAACCTCTGAAATGGTGGCTAGTTCAAGAGCTTCTGATGATGGGCCGATCTTTTGTCCTGTGGTCTTGGATTCTGGTGACCACAGATGCCAGTCTGAAGGGCTGGGGAGCTGTTGTTCTTCAGCTTTGTCTCCAGGGTCTTTGGAAGGATAGGGAGGCGCTTCAGTGTTCTCGAGCTAAGAGCCATGCTGTTAGCCCTCCAGGGAGCTTAGTCTCTCTTTCAAGGAAAACCAGTCCACCTCCAATGCTTCAATGCCAATGCAGTGGCATATGTAAATTGCTAAGGAGGAACAAGAAGTGCAGAAGCTATGCAGGTAGCAGAATAGGTCTTCTTGTGGGTGGAGAAATTTGTTCCAGCGATTTCGGCAGTGTTTATTCCTGGAGTGAACAACTAGAAGCGGATTATCTCAGCAGGCATGCAATCCTTCCGGGAGAATGGGAACTGCATCCTCAGGTGTTTCAGGAGTTAGTTTGGAAATGGGCCTGCCAGATCTGGATCACTAGGTTCCAAGATTCTGCGCAAGAACCAGATTTTCTCTGGCTGTGGAGGTAATGTCCATGAGGTTGGACTCCTGTTTAGCATATCACTTTCCACCAATGCTGATGATTCCTCAGGTCCTAAGACGACTACTGTTGGAAAGTTTTCAGATCATTCTGGTGGCACCGAATTGGCTCAGTTGGCTCTGATTCGCCAACATCTTGCTGCTAGTGGAAGGGTCAGACTGGGCTTTTCCTCTCAGGCTGGGCTTTTCCTCTCAGACCCGATCTTTTCAGTCAAGAACCATTTACACCATCCGCACCTGCCTTGGCTGGCTTTAATGGCGTGGCTGTTGAAGCCAATCTCTGACGGTCGAGGAGGTTCTCTTCCAGGGTAGTGGGGACCCTCATAAAGGCTGGTATCAGCTAAGATCTATCACAAGGTGTGGAGGATCTATGTACTGTAGGGAAGAAGTGTCATAACCCTACCTTTTTCAGATTAGCCGTTTTCTGGTCTTTCTTCAGGATGGGCTAGAGATGGGACTAAGACTGACTTCTTTGAAGGAGGGTATTGTGTATCCAGATATAGTTTTCCACCAATGTTCATACATATAAATAAGCAGAAAGAGATCGTGTTGTTCTGTATTCACTTATATTTTACTACGATCAAAAAAACCTTATAATGCCCGTGTAGTATAAAAGGTATTATAATTATCACCATGTGTGACCAGAAGTTCTCTACTGAAACAAATATGCACTTACACAGGGGAATATCTGTGATTCCAAAGATGAGCCAGCCTTTGTTAGATGCAAACCCCTATACCTGGGAGGGTCTGAGTCAATGTTGGTCGCCGCCAGAGTGTGACAGTGTTGCTGTCAACGCCATCTGCTGAAAGTCAAAGGCAGTATTCTTCTCGCAGCCTGTTGATTGATAGTACAGCTTCATTGACAGACAAGGCAGTGTCACCATATTGCCTTGATAAAGATTTATTCAAATTGAAACGCGTTGGCAGAGGCGGTGACGAGGAGGACAGAGAGAACACGCTGATTTCCTGAGAGGAGACGATTTCAAACCCAAGTGTTGGGAAGTATGCAGCGGTAACCAGCCGGCAACCCGACCTCTGGAGAGGGATAAAAAGGTTTCCCTACATGCGCAAGATCATCCCTTATGGGGTAAGAGTCCAACCTTATCAGGTTCAGCAGCGGTTTTCACTCAGATTATACCTCTCTATTTGTTTTTATATTGTGCTGAGAATAAATTTATTTTTATTGTGGTAATGCACCATTTGGAGCACTTTTATTTTTTCTTCTTTCGAGCTCATACTTAAAGAATTATGTGGACTTAATTGGAGACCTACAAGTGTAATCCACTACCATCTTTGGAATCACAGATATTCCCCTGTGTAAGTGCATATTTGTTTCAGTAGAGAACTTCTGGTCACACATGGTGATAATTATAATACCTTTTATACTACACGGGCATTATAAGGTTTTTTTGATCGTAGTAAAATATAAGTGAATACAGAATAACACGATCTCTTTCTGCTTATTTATATGTATGAACATTGGTGGAAAACTATATCTGGATACACAATACCCTCCTTTTGGGATCAAATCTTGTTGGAACCATATGAACATTGAGGACATTGTTTTTGGGACTTTAAAAATACGTATATATTTTGGACTACCTTTTTGTGCTCTTTTTGAGATTTTATAGAGTATAAGCACCAGATTTGTTTGCATATGTTTGTAGGTTTATTCATTGGTACATACGTAGATAGGTTGTATGTTAGCAGACAGAGGCAGCTAAAATACTAGTCAGCGCAGACAAATCCATTTTTTGATATTAGTTTTGACTTCTTTGAAGGTTCAGGTCTCTGCGCTTTCTATTTTCTTTCAACGCCAGTTGGCTTTCCTCCCTGACGTTTTTACTTTCCTTCAAGGGGTTATTCATGTTTAGTTTCCCAACGTTCCTCCGTTGGCCCCGGGGGATTTGAGCTTCGTTATTGAGGTTCTTCAGTGGCCTCCATTCGAACCCCTGGAGTCGGCTGATCTGCGTTTCTTGACGTGGAAGGTGGTGTTTTTTCTGGCCATTGCATCTACCAAGGTGTGTAGGAGCTAGGAGCCTTGTCCCGTAGGGGTCTATATCTGGTGTTCTATGAGAATAGGATGGTTCATAAGACTGTACCTACTGTCTTGCCTAGGGTGGTTCCTGTTTTTATTTAAATCATGAGATAATGGTTCAGAAGGATTGCTCCTTCTGGGCCTTCTTCCTCTGTTAGTTTGGACATGGTCCAGGCTTTACGGGTTTACGTGGCCAGGACTTCTGCTGGTTGCAGGACTGACTCTCTTTTTGTTCTTTACGAATTTCATAGGAGAGGTTGGCCGTCCACCAAGCTGGCCATTCTGCAAAAGTTGCTATAAACACTGTTTTTTCAGTTTTTTGGTGTGTTTCTATACTGATCGATTTATAGCGCCCTCAGTTTTTACTACCTTTTGCTATGATTAAGCTTGCTTATGTGTAGAAATCTACCTGTGCCTCAGGTTCTTACGGTGCACTCTACTTGTGCAGTGGGGGCTTCCTGGGCTGCTCGCCATGGAGCATCTGCAGAGCAGTTGGGTAGAATGGCGACCTGGTCCTCAGTTCATACCTTTACGAGGTTTTGCCAGTTCAACATTTTAGCATCTGCGGACGCCAATTTCGGCCGCAGTGTTTTGCGAGCTAGTAGACCAGAGAATTCCCTACCTTAGGGGCTACTTTAGAAGGTCCCCATGGTAGCAGTGTTCCCCAGAGTGGATGAAGGAGAAAAGAAGATTTTTGTACTTACGTTAAATCTCTTTCTCCGATTCCATCTGGGGAACACTGCGTTCGCTTCCTTTTGCTGTTCTACAATTAGTTGTGTTGTTGAGCCCTTTTCTTGGGACTTTAGTATTACTGAGGTCTGTGGGATTGCAGAGGGGAGGCGTCAGCAGCAAACTTAGTTGTTAACTATTTAAGTGCCAACTCCATGCGCCCTCATACAACACCATGGTAGCAGTGTCCCCCAGATGGAAACGGAGAAAGAAATTTAACTTAAGTACAAAAATCTTCATTTTGCTAGCTGCCATCAGAGTGTGATGATTCTGAGGCATCTGTGTGCCTGGAGTGTTACTAGTCTGTTCAGGCTGTTAAATCCTCAATTTTGATCAGTAGTGTCATATTCTGGTGATCTTTGCTCCACTATATAAAACCATAACAATTGCAGAGGTCTAATTAAGCATTGTTCACCTGTCTGCGATGAGTCACCATGTTCAGTCACATGCCAGTGGGATGTTTATTAATTTTAACTGTGGCTACTGTTCTTTTTGAAGTACTGGGTATTTTATTGCTGATATTTTGTTGCCTCTGTTGGTAAGAAAACCTGGTAATATCTGCACGGAGAAGGGGCCCAAGAAACTACATATGTTGAACTAGCATTATACTGTCTTCTCCTATATTAGACAGCAGTGTTTAATGTGACTTAAAAGAGTCTCTTGTGATTTTTTTTAGGATGCTGCCTAGACACACAAAGATGTTGGTCCTTTTTAGTCTCATGCGTGCCAGAAGAAATCAGACATAATGGAATTACTCCTGGGAGATGTGGTTAGCCACTAGCCTATAGGGTAAAGCTCTGTACTGATAATGTGGAGACTGTGAATACTAGAAGATTGGCATTTGCAAAGAAACATCCTTGAGATACATTCTCACTAGCCAGTATATTCCACCTTATGTTTATATAGCAATTTAATTTCCTTAAATCGTGTATTCCTCTGTAGTCCTTTGATCTGCTCACTAGAACAGTGAATAAATGCCTTCCCCTGTTGTGGTGGTGCACTACATGAATGACTCTGTTTCCATCAACTTCTGAATGAAATGAGACAGATCTTCTTTTGTTCCACACAGACCAGTATTCATATAGTGTCCCTCACACAATCTGGTGGACTTAAACTCCTTCAAATAACTTTAGTTGCCTTACCGCCTACCAACTAGAGGGACAAGAAGAAGAAGCACTTGCTTCCATTTCCAGGCTGGTTTGCTTCTTAATAGGACAAGCTGTCTTCAACAGAATTATTTGTCTGTCTTCTTCCCTTTTTCTATAAAAGTAAAAAAGTTTTCTTCTCTGAGGTATTTTTGAAATGATCTTGTCTGAATTTGGCCCAAATAACAGTTCTTCAAATGACAGGTGACAGATGTTGTGTTTTGAAGAGGCATTAGACAGCCTCTGTCTTAGCCAAGGGAACTGCTTGGCCACTACACATATACTCATGGAATGGCCAAGGGGACTGCTTGGCCACTACACATATACTCATGGAATGGCAGACAGCTTGATAAAGTCTACAGATGCTTCACTCTGAAGGTGTTTGTGAGAGGAATGTGTCTTGTCACCAATCCATGACATCCTATAATTAGGGATGCTCAGGCTCAGTTTTCTGAAAACTGAGTCCCTCCAAACATCCCCAATCCGAGTACCCGCGTCCTCAGAATTGAAATCGAGGGAAAACATTATTGGCATGTCGGCAGATCTCATGGGTTTTTGACTCCATAAGTACCCTCCCTGGAGATCCGGCGCCATTTCTCAGACAGACACAGGAGGGATAGCAGCGTTTTTGGCAGTCTCCAGTGCCATTGCTTTGCGCCATTGCTCACACAGAAACAGGAGGGGTGGAAGTTTTCTTGTCAGTCTCCAGTGACATTGCTGAGGGCCATTGCTCATACAGAAACAGGAGGGGTAGCAGTGTTCTTGTCACTCTCCAGTCACATTGCTGAGTGCCATTGCTCACACAGAAACAGGGTGGCAGACAGTGTTCTTGTCACTCTCCAGTCTCCAGTTGCATTGCTGAGTGCCATTGCTCTCAGCGGATAGTAAACTCCAGAGGAGAACAACTCAGTCCAGCAAGATATGCAATACACCAGCACAGTCAATGAGAAGTATGCATACCGTGGTTCAGGAGCAGGCTGTCAGACAGGAGTGCAGAGATACCTGAACGGCTGGAGGCCGGCAGGATGCGAAGTCCCAGGAGGGTAGAAGCGGTAATCAAGTAGGTGCAGCGCACAGGTAGGTAGACCAGCAGGGATCGAAACAAATACTCAGGAAGTAGTAGTATATAGAACTGGACACCTGGAGAACACTGAAGAGTAGAGATGGTCTAGACGAGAGGAAAGCAGCGAGGCGTAGATCCGATGCAGACAGGCGAGTTGACACAGGCAGGAACTCTGTAGAAACACGAAGAGCGGATCAGCTGGCTGCAGACACGAGTAGAACTGAAGGGTAGCGGCAAGCAGGACACTGCAGGTACACGGAGGTAGCGGATAGGAATCAGCTGGTGCAGTCACGATGAAACACGGGAGAGTTGAGATGAGCTGATAACTGTAGTGCACGGAGGCAGCGGATAGGAATCAGCTGGTGCAGTCTCGATGAAACACAGGAGAGTTGAAGTGAGCTGATAACTGTAGTGCACGGAGGCAGCGGATAGGAATCAGCTAACACAGTCACGATGAAACACAGGAGAGTTGAAGAGAGTAGATAACTGTAGTGCACGGAGGCAGCGGATAGGAATCAGCTAATACAGTCACGATGAAACAAAGGAGAGTTGAAGTGAGTTGATAACTGTAGTGCACGGAGGCAGCGGATAGGAATCAGCTAATACAGTCACGATGAAACACAGGAGAGTTGAAGTGGTCTGGAAACCACAGGAGAGTTAAAGTGGTCTGGAAACCACAGGAATCAGCAGAGCTGAATACACGAGGAAACACAGGAACACCTTCAGAGGCTCATGGGAATGAGACTCCAAGATCAGGCCACGAGGTATGGAACTCAGGTGCTTTAAATAGGGAGTGTTGCCTGATCAGCCAATTAACTAAAAGGAACATGAACAGAAGGTTTGAAAGGGCTGCACATGCGCAGACCCTCAGGATGGTGGACGGCCACGGTTCCTAAACACACGGGAAGAAGCACTCACAGTCTGGTGAGTGACAGTACCCCCCCTTTTAAAGGTGGGCACAGAACACCTGGAACCGGGCTTGTCCGGATTTTTGGAATAAAACTTCTTAAGAAGAGCTGGGGCGTTGAGATCTTCAGCTTTGATCCATGAACGCTCCTCAGGACCAAAGCCCTTCCAATGAACGAGGAAACGAAGAACTCCTCGCGAAATTTTTGCGTCCAATATATGAGTAATCTCGAAATCTTCCTCCTGATGAACTTGAACTGGCTGAGGTGCTGAAGGAGGGACCGAGAAACGGTTGATGATGAGAGGTTTGAGCAAGGACACATGGAAGGCGTTGGAAATGCGAAGATTCTTAGGAAGCAGAAGTTTGAAACAAACTGGATTTATCACTTGAATGATCCTATATGGACCAATAAAACGGGGAGCGAATTTCATAGATGGGACCTTCAAACGGATATTTTTGGTAGATAACCAGACACGGTCTCCAATTTTCAGTGGTGGAATAGCCCGCCTCTTCTTATCTGCAAAAGACTTATATTTGGCAGATGTCTTCTTTAAACAGGTTTTGACCTGAGACCAAATATTTTTGAAGGTCTGACAAACAGTCTCTACAGCAGGAACTTGGGTGGGAGGGAGGGCAGGAAATTCCGGAAAAGACGGATGGTGACCGTAAACCACAAAGAATGGAGTTTTGGAAGATGACTCATGGTACATATTGGTATGAGCGAATTCAGCCCAAGGAAGCAATTCTTCCCAGTTGTCTTGATTGGCTGATGAGAACATCCTTATAAAGGTCTCGAGATCTTGATTGACCCTTTCAGTTTGTCCGTTTGATTGAGGATGGTAGGAAGATGAGAGTGCTAATCGTATGCCCAAGGTCTTACAAAGGGCCCGCCAGAATCTGGAAACGAATTGTACTCCTCTATCTGACACAATCTCAGACGGACATCCATAAATACGAAAGATTTCCTTGACGAAATGCTCAGCCAGAGTAGAAGAGGAAGGCAAACCAGACAAAGGGACAAAATGAGCCATCTTGGAAAGTCTGTCTACCACTACCCAAATAGTATTACAATTTTTACTAGGCGGAAGATCAGTAACAAAGTCCATACTAATATGGGTCCAGGGCTTGGATGGAATGGGTAGTGGTTGAAGCAAACCCGCTGGGGTTCTGCGGGAGGTCTTAAACTGAGAACACAATTCACAAGCAGCTACAAACTCTTTGACGTCTCTCCTCATCGAGGGCCACCAGTAACTTCGAGAGAGAATCTCAAAGGTCTTGCGTTCACCAGCATGTCCAGAAAAACGAGAAGAGTGGAACCACAAAAGGATTTTCCTCCTGAGAGTAGGAGGCACGAGGGTCTTCCCAAATGGTAGCACTTTAGTGGAAGAAGCAGCCAGCGAAATACATTTGGGGTCTAGTATAGAGTGGTTGGAAACCTCTTCAACGTCAGAGGACGTCACAAAAGCTCGGGATAGAGCGTCAGCTTTTTTGTTCTTGACAGCCGGTTTGAAGGTTATGATTAATTCGAAACGAGAAAAGAAAAGAAACCATCTTGCTTGACGAGGATTCAAGCATTGAGCAGACTGTAGATATGACAAGTTCTTATGATCCGTGAAAATCGTCACAGGGTGACGAGCTCCCTCCAACAAGTATCTCCACTCCTCTAATGCTACTTTGATAGCCAGCAACTCCTTGTCCCCAATAGTGTAATTCCTCTCCGCAGGCAGGAGACCCCGAGAGTAAAAGGCACAAGGATGGAATTTTTGTTGCACCGATCGTTGGGAGAGAATGGCTCCTAAGCCAACATTAGAGGCATCTACTTCTAGGAAGAAGGGAAGTGTCACATCAGGCTGTCAAAGAATGGGAGCAGAGGAGAAGGACTCTTGAAAGGCTTAGAGAGCCTCAGACGACCATTGCTTAGTATTGGCCCCTTTACGAGTCAGGGCCACAACAGGAGATGCAATGGACGAGAAGTCTTGAATGAAGCGTCTATAGTAATTGGCAAAACCTAAAAAACGCTGAATGGCACGAAGAGTAGTTGGCTGAGGCCAATGTAACACAGCATTCACCTTTTCTGGATCCATTTGTAGACCAACTCCGGAGACAATATAACCCAAAAATGGAATCTGGGGCAACTCGAATGAACATTTTTCTAGTTCGCAGAATAATGAATTTTTCCGGAGTCTGGAAAGGACCTCTGCCACATGTTGGTGATGAGAAGGCAGGTCCTGTGAAAAGATCAGTATGTCGTCCAGGTAGACAACGACACATACATATAACAAGTCCCGAAAGATCTCATTAATGAAGCCCTGGAAGACAGCGGGGGCATTACATAACCCGAAAGGCATTACTAAATATTAATAATGCCCATCTCTGGTGTTGAAAGCTGTCTTCCATTCGTCACCGGACCGGATTCTAATTAAATTATAGGCACCGCGAAGATCCAACTTGGTAAAGATCCGAGCTCCCTTATTGCGATCAAATAACTCAGTAATCAGAGGAATGGGATACCGATTTTTAATAGTAATGGCGTTAAGTCCACGAAAATCTATGCAGGGGCGCAGTGATCCATCCTTCTTTTTTACGAAGAAGAACCCGGCTCCAGCGGGAGAGGTGGAAGGTCGAATAAAACCTCGCTGGAGATTCTCTTGGATGTATTCAGATGTAGCTTGAGTTACAGGTAACGAAAGTGGATACACCCGACCCCTAGGAGGAGTCTTGCCAGGTAGAAGATTGATCGGACAATCCCATGAACAATGAGGAGGAAGACGTTCAGACTGAGCTTTATCAAACACATCGGCAAATGAAGCATACTGCGGAGGAAGTCCCGGTGAGGAAGATGAGATGGAAGATTGCTGTATTTTAAGAGGAATGACTTGGGAAAGACAACGATGATGACATTCAGCTCCCCAAGACGTAACTTGAGGAGTGCGCCAGTCAATCTGGGGAGAATGACATTGAAGCCATGGAAGGCCTAAAACAATCGGACTTGTAGTAACAGGAAGAATTAAAAACGAAATCTCTTCATGGTGTAGCACACCAATCTGAAGCGTTACTGGAGACGTACTCTGGGTGATGAGACCATTGATGAGACGTGATCCATCTATAGCAGTCACAGTAATCGGTGTTTTCAAAGTAATCACTGGTAGGGACCATTGATTCACTAGGGATTTAGAAATGAAATTTCCTGCTGCTCCAGAATCAATCAGTGCTTGGGACTCAAAGGAACTAGTTAGGGCCTGGCATTTCCCGATTTCTTAGGGCAAGAATTGAGCATATGTGTGGAATCAGCACAATAGATACAGAGTCTATTCTTTACTCTTCGATTCCTCTCCTCAGAAGTTAATTTGGAACGTCCTATCTCCATGGGGATCACAGGAGATGAAGCTGGACGAAATTGAGGGGTTGAGCGAAGAGGTGCTTTAACTGAAGTTGTTTTTTCAGATTCCCTTTCACGAAACCTCATGTCTACACGATGGCAGAGGGAAATCAAATCTTCTAATGACGTAGGTAGCTCTTGGGTAGTCAGTGCATCTTTAATTTTATCGGAGAGCCCCTGCCAGAAGGCGGCAATTAATGCTTCAGTGTTCCACTGAAGTTCAGAGGCTAATATCCTAAATTGAATGACGTACTGGCCTACTGTACGAGAACCCTGACGTAAACGGAGAATTCTGGAAGCAGCGGAGGTCACACGACCTGGTTCATCGAACACACTTCGGAACATCGAAATAAATTTGGCACTATCTTGTAATACTGGATCGTTCCTCTCCCACAGAGGGGAGGCCCAAGCCAGCGCTTGTCCTGAAAACAATGAAATAAGATAGGCCACTCTGGAACGATGGGTAGAAAAATTTTGAGGTTGGAGCTCAAAATGAACTGAGCATTGGTTGAGAAAACCCCTACAAGTTTTGGGGTCTCCATCATATTTTGACGGAGTAGGCAGGTGAAGCGTGGAAGCCGTAGACACCTGGGATGGCACTGGGGAAACGGAGGAAAGCACAGGAGTGTCAACATTAGCTGTAACATTCTGTCCAGATGTTCCTTGGGAGGCTAACGCCTGATAACATTGTAGTAACAGCTGTTGGCGAGCATCCTGTTGCTCCACACGGGTAACCAGATGCTGCAGCATCTCTTTAGCTGTAGGTTCCGAATCTGGGTCTGTCATGGCCTGATCTTACTGTCACGGGCACTAGGAGTCTTTACCCAGGGATCACCAGGTGATGGACTTACCAGAGCAGTATAGATGGTAATATGGTACTCTGGTAGCGGGGTGATCACAGAACAGGAGACAGCAGATGGTAGAGAATGCTCGTGGAAAGTCTATGACTAGCAGCACTGGTAATATACAGGTAGTAGTACACGAGGAACTGAATGGACAAAGGAAACGTGAGGGTAGTCAGTGGTCTGCGGTAGCAAGTTGTACCACTGCTATAGTGAGGAGGAATGTCCAGCAGCAACGAGGAGGTGATGAGAGTCAGCGGTCTGCGTTTAGCAAGTTGTACCGCTGTCTATGTGAAGGAATGGAAACCAGGTGGAGGTATCCGGGAAGTCAGTGGTCTGTGTTAGCAAGTTGTACCACTGCTATGTGAAAGGATACTGGAAACAGATGACTCGGGAAACAGGGATCAGTGGTCTGCCTCTAGCAAGTTGTACCACTGAATATATATGTGAGAAGGAGCACGGGGAGAGAAATGCAATACAGAGTATACACGGGCACACTGAACTTGATCCCACGATGATATGCACAATATAGTAATGACTGAACAGCACTGCACAATAATACAAAGTCACAGGAACTATCCGGGCAAAAGGTAACACAGTCAAATGATGGCAATAGTCTCAGCGGATAGTAAACTCCAGAGGAGAACAACTCAGTCCAGCAAGATATGCAATACACCAGCACAGTCAATGAGAAGTATGCATACCGTGGTTCAGGAGCAGGCTGTCAGACAGGAGTGCAGATATACCTGAACGGCTGGAGGCCGGCAGGATGCGAAGTCCCAGGAGGGTAGAAGCGGTAATCAAGTAGGTGCAGCGCACAGGTAGGTAGACCAGCAGGGATCGAAACAAATACTCAGGAAGTAGTAGTATATAGAACTGGACACCTGGAGAACACTGAAGAGTAGAGATGGTCTAGACGAGATGAAAGCAGCGAGGCGTAGATCCGATGCAGACAGGCGAGTTGACACAGGCAGGAACTCTGTAGAAGCACGGAGAGCGGATCAGCTGGCTGCAGACACGAGTAGACCTGAAGGGTAGCAGCAAGCAGGAAACTGCAGGTACACGGAGGTAGCGTATAGGAATCAGCTGGTGCAGTCTCGATGAAACACGGGAGAGTTGAGATGAGCTGGAACTGCTGAGCACGGAGGCAGCGGATAGGAATCAGCTGGTGCAGTCTCGATGAAACACAGGAGAGTTGAAGTGAGCTGATAACTGTAGTGCACGGAGGCAGCGGATAGGAATCAGCTAACACAGTCACGATGAAACACAGGAGAGTTGAAGTGAGTTGATAACTGTAGTGCACGGAGGCAGCGGATAGGAATCAGCTAATACAGTCACGATGAAACACAGGAGAGTTGAAGTGAGTTGATAACTGTAGTGCACGGAGGCAGCGGATAGGAATCAGCTAATACAGTCACGATGAAACACAGGAGAGTTGAAGTGAGTTGATAACTGTAGTGCACGGAGGCAGCGGATAGGAATCAGCTAATACAGTCACGATGAAACACAGGAGAGTTGAAGTGAGTTGATAGCTGTAGTGCACGGAGGCAGCGGATAGGAATCAGCTAATACAGTCACGATGAAACACAGGAGAGTTGAAGTGAGTTGATAACTGTAGTGCACGGAGGCAGCGGATAGGAATCAGCTAATACAGTCACGATGAAACACAGGAGAGTTGAAGTGGTCTGGAAACCACAGGAGAGTTGAAGTGGTCTGGAAACCACAGGAATCAGCAGAGCTGAATACACGAGGAAACACAGGAACACCTTCAGAGGCTCATGGGAATGAGACTCCAAGATCAGGCAACGAGGTATGGAACTCAGGTGCTTTAAATAGGGAGTGTTGCCTGATCAGCCAATTAACTAAAAGGAACATGAACAGAAGGTTTGAAAGGGCTGCACATGCGCAGACCCTCAGGATGGTGGACGGCCACGGTTCCTAAACACACGGGAAGAAGCACTCACAGTCTGGTGAGTGACACACCAGCACAGTCAATGAGAAGTATGCATACCGTGGTTCAGGAGCAGACTGTCAGACAGGAGTGCAGAGATACCTGAACGGCTGGAGGCCGGCAGGATGCGAAGTCCCAGGAGGGTAGAAGCAGTAATCAAGTAGGTGCAGCGCACAGGTAGGTAGACCAGCAGGGATCGAAACAAATACTCAGGAAGAAGTAGTATATAGAACTGGACACCTGGAGAACACTGAAGAGTAGAGATGGTCTAGACGAGATGAAAGCAGTGAGGCGTAGATCCGATGCAGACAGGCGAGTTGACACAGGCAGGAACTCTGTAGAAGCACGGAGAGCGGATCAGCTGGCTGCAGACACGAGTAGAACTGAAGGGTAACGGCAAGCAGGACACTGCAGGTACACGGAGGTAGCGGATAGGAATCAGCTGGTGCAGTCACGATGAAACACGGGAGAGTTGAGATGAGCTGATAACTGTAGTGCACGGAGGCAGCGAATAGGAATCAGCTGGTGCAGTCTCGATGAAACACAGGAGAGTTGAAGTGAGCTGATAACTGTAGTGCACGGAGGCAGCGGATAGGAATCAGCTAACACAGTCACAATGAAACACAGGAGAGTTGAAGAGAGTAGATAACTGTAGTGCACGGAGGCAGCGGATAGGAATCAGCTAATACAGTCACGATGAAACACAGGAGAGTTGAAGTGAGTTGATAACTGTAGTGCACGGAGGCAGCGGATAGGAATCAGCTAATACAGTCACGATGAAACACAGGAGAGTTGAAGTGGTCTGGAAACCACAGGAGAGTTGAAGTGGTCTGGAAACCACAGGAATCAGCAGAGCTGAATACACGAGGAAACACAGGAACACCTTCAGAGGCTCATGGGAATGAGACTCCAAGATCAGGCCACGAGGTATGGAACTCAGGTGCTTTAAATAGGGAGTGTTGCCTGATCAGCCAATTAACTAAAAGGAACATGAACAGAAGGTTTGAAAGGGCTGCACATGCGCAGACCCTCAGGATGGTGGACGGCCACGGTTCCTAAACACACGGGAAGAAACACTCACAGTCTGGTGAGTGACAACTTATTTCAACTTGTGCAAGTAAATAAGCTTCATCTGTCAGCTGACACTTCGCTTAAACCTGTGCATCTAACCTGAACAAGTTGGATTAATCCTTGTTGCATCTCTACTGATTTTTGTCTGATAAGTTTAATCAGTTTAATTGCACTAAAAGTATTATGATTGATTGGTCTAAATTACCTGCTGCCACAGCATTTAGTGTAGTGGTATAATTAACTTGTAGCAACCGGTTGTCTCCTAGGGCTAGATTTACTAAGCTGCGGGTTTGAAAAAGTGGGGATGTTGCCTATAGCAACCAATCAGATTCTAGCTTTCATTTATTTAATACATTCTACAAAATGACAGCTAGAATCTGATTGTTGCTATAGGCAACATCCCCACTTTTTCAAACCCGCAGCTTAGTAAATCTGGCCCCTAAAGTATCTATCCAGATAAATCAATTTCACTGAAGCACAGTACCTAAATTTAAAGTGGGATATATTTATTCAGTGACCTATGTGTTGTGTCGATTTATGATTGCATATTGTTTAACCAAGATTCATAAAATGTTATTTATTCTGTGACATGTTGAATAACATTGCATGTTGATGGTATTGTGCTATTACTTCTCTACACTACTGCTACTAATCAGCTGCTGTGGTAAAGCCTTATGCCACAAGCAAAGAGAATAAACCCATAAATTGATGCAGTTTTAGCCCTTCGCCTCTCTACCATACCACCGGGCCTATAGAATCCTTCCTTATATTAATTTTGGGGTGCCAACCAGCTGCCCTGTTATACTCACACAGAAACAGGGGTAGCAGACAGTGTTCTTGTCACTCTTCAGACTCCAGTAACATAGCTCTGTACCATTGCTCACACATAAACAGGGGTAGCAGTGTTTTTGCCTCTTTCCAGTCTCCAGTCACATTGCTGAGTGCCATTGCTCACACAGAAACAGGGGAAGCAGACAGTGTTCTTGTCACTCTCCAGTCGCCAGTGAAATTGTTCAGTGCCATTGCTCACACAGAAACAGAAGGGGTAGCAATGTTCTTTTCACTAACCAGTCTACAGTGACATAGCTCTATGCCATTGCTCACATAGAAACAGGGGCAGCAGTGTTCTTGTAACTCTCCAGTCACATTGCTGAGTGCCATTGCTCACACAGAAACAGGTGTAGCAGATGGTGTTCTTGTCACTCTCCAGTTTCCAGTGACATTACTGAGTGCCATTGCTCGCACAGAAACAGGGGAAGCAGAAAGTGGTTTTGTCACTCCCCAGTGACTTTGCTGAGTGCCATTGCTCACACAGAAACAAAGGGCTAGCAGTGTTTGTCACTCTCCAGTCTCCAGGGCCATTGCTCTGTGCCATCGATATGGATCCGGAGATCCAAAGAAGAGCAGCTGCTGATTTTTTTATTTAGAAAAACTTGCAACAAAATACATAACACAACAATCTTACAATAACGAAAGCCCTCCCATATCCCAATAAAAAAGTCCATGCTCATAATAAATAAAGTCCATAAAAATAGAAAAGTCCATAGGCCTTCATGGCTAACGTAAACTGGTGTCGACGTCAGCAAATTGGATAAAGTCATTTCAATTAAAGTCGAGCAAACTTGGTTGTCTTAGTCTGAAAAGATGCATACGGTATGCTACGACGTGAAAGGGCGTACACATCCACTACACGTGGCAGCAACAGTAATTGGTCTTTTACCATACATTCGCACAAACACGCATAATAATAAAATAGTATACATTAATGGTAGTTGCAACACATAGTCAGTTATGTCGAAATATAGTAGTATTTATGTGTTATATTAAAGTTACATGCATATTAGTGAAATATACGGAACAGGTTGAAGGAATCATATCATGAGTGGTATCATAATAAACCTCTTTACATTTCCTACTGTTTGGTTTACTCTGTGAAGGAATCGCAGAGTGCATACACAAGTTATGAATGATAGGGAATTATGAACTACTTAAGACTAAGGAATCTTGGCGGGAAGAGCCGAGCATACCCCCTGGAGAGATGACCCCCTCCTTTGGATTCCTTAGGATAAACTAGCCAATGATTGACAACCCCTTGGACCTTCCTGAGACCTGGACCAATAGATGCAAGCTATACCATCTTCATTGTATTACTGTATTTCTGTGTGTATATAAGCAGCAGCTTCACATCTAGTGTTCAGACATCTTGTCCCCAGACTTCAGGATTGAATGACTGCACACTAGATCCAGAGCGCCTGCGATAAGTAACAGCTGTATTTATTATTACTTCGCTTGAGCATATTATTCTACTTGTTGCGAATAAATCTTTGTGCGTTGGAAACACAAATCGAGGTTCGACAATCGTTATTGGTTAGCGACAATAAGCACATAACAATTTGGGGGCTCGTGAGCTTTGGAGGTTTTGTTGCCGATAATACGCAAGACCAATAGATTTCGGTTCCGCAACAAAGGGTGGAGACGCGTCATATACGGGTAAGAACGCAATGTGTTCAAAACCTGAATTTTACTCTGTTGTGAAACCGAATGTCCGTTTTGCATTGTCTAGGGCACGCTAACTAGAACCTAGGGACAAAAGAGAAAACTGTTTCTTTTTATTGTCATTGTGCGTTTTATCTGTATTGCATTGCTTAGCGTATGTGTATTTCCTGCTGTGCGTATGCGAACTTCCGGTAGATTTGCCACGTGGTTAAACAATCATCTTGATAGTTATTATATGTGCATAGTATAATTACTTGTGAAAGCCTCTGAGACATTATTACTGTTGTTGGGAACTTTTGATTTTCTGCGCAGAAAAGGTGTATAGTGTGTGATTTTGTAACGTAGATACACTGTTTATTATTCATTGTGCTCAGTTGCTGTCTGACGAGGCGGATTGCCCAACTGAAGGACGGTATACAGGGCAGGTATACCGAATGCGAAAACCGGGTTTTCGCAAAGCACTACCAATAGATCGCAAGGTTTGCTAATAATTAGTATTGGTAGGCTGTGCGATCTAAACGCACGACAACCATCAGTGCGAATTGGTGAAGCAGCTAGGAGGAATTATACTGGAAAGGCAGGTTGATTTTATCAATTTGTGCTCCCAGCGATAATAAACTCAGCAGATTTTGTGGTGAGCCAGGGTATCGAGGAGCTGATAGCCCTTGGAGCCCACAGTGATATTTCTGTGTTAGGGAATTCTTGTTCGGAACAAGAGAAAGCGAGTGGACGCGGCTATCTGTAAATACGTTCACAAGGGCATTAGAGATCTCTAGCAGTGATTGTAGCAACAGGGTTGAAATTGTTGGGTGGAAAGAACAGAGCATTGCGGTGTGTCTGTGTTCCACAGAGAAGAGTGTTGTTGGCCGGAAGGAACAGAGCATTGCGGTGTGTCTGTGTTCCGTGAAGATTGGTGTTGTTCAACATGGGTGCTAAGCAAACGCTAGAGATGGTCAGTGTACTGCCTAAGGAAGGTCCTATTGGTTCAGCGAGGTTTCTCATGTGTAAGAAATATGGTGCATACGCAACTGTGTATTGTGACACGTGGGTCAAGATGACCAAAGATTGTGATAGGCCTTTCCCAACAATAGGAGGTTTTAATGCAGAGGTACTAAATACTGTATAAGATAAAGTATGGTTGATCAAGTCAACGAAAAAGAGAAATAGAAATAATGATTGTTTAAAATTGTGGCAAATGGAAGGTAACACGTGGCAGAGCAGCGAAGGCACAGCGGAAGTAGGCATGGCTAAAAACACGCGCACGGCGTAAGTGGCCGTTGAGAAGCGTGGCAAACTCAGCGAAAGCGCGCCCCCGCCACCTTCTGTGGCGGGAGCGGTAAGTACAGCCGTTATTAAAACTGAAAAAAGAAAAATTGCTAAGTTGTATCCTGTTTTAAGCCAGTTTAAAACAAGTGTATCAGAAGATGAAGATGAACCCACTGTGATTTCGGCCATTGCCCATGCTGTTAGTGTACTAGAGGCTCAGCGCAAGTATGAGAAAATGGCTGAGATAGGTGAGAGTAGCGTGATCACTAGGAGTGAAAGCGTTCTAAATCTTGAACCAGCAAATCCTGTAGTGTCCCCTGAAGTCAGTGAACCAGAGGGTGCGTACCCAGTCCAAACAAAATCAGTTCCCAATGGGAAACCGGATAAGGATGGTGTAGTTCCTTTAAGAAATGTTACAATGCATTGTCCCTGGACTAGATCAGAATTGCGTTCCATTATGACTGAATTCCCAGATCCTAGAAAAGAGTTAGCTAAATGTCAGAAATTTGTTAAAGACTTAGGAAATGCCCACGAACCAACCAATAAGGATTGGCGTGTAGTGTTGAGGGCGTGTCTTCCTCCCAATACTGACATACAAATATTTATTAAAGATTGTTTGTTGGAGGAAGATGACACCTTGACTGATGAGATTAACCAAAAAAATATAGAACAAATTGTCAAACACTTAGCCATCTATTTTCCAGTAGTAGTAAATTGGAGTAAGATTTTCACCATAAAACAAAAGGATAGTGAAACAGACTCAGATTACTTTGCTAGAGCTATAGCAGCGATAACACGGTTTACTGGGATATCCAACATAGGGGAGGACCCACATCATAGGGAAGTAGCTGTAGGAGTATTAATGGATGGCCTTAGAGAAAATTTAAAAACCAGAGTACAAACCACATTACCTAATTGGAGAGGCATCACAGTAGATTCTCTTAGGGAGTCTGCTGTGGAGCATGACAAAAACCTTTTTAGACAGAAGGAGGAGAAAGGTGATAGGTTAATGACTGTGAGTATACAGGCTCTAGAGGGGATGCATACACGACCACCAGCATACAACCCATATAACAAGAAACCTAAAGTGATCAGATGTTTCAGGTGTAACGAAGAAGGCCATATTGCAAGAGAGTGTAAAAAAGCAAGACAGGATACACATATGGATAGGGAATCATATAGGTATCCTCCACGGAGAAACACACATAGGTAAGAGAACACACCGTTACCTGCGCATGTTATAGCAGCAAATGCTGCGCGGGAAAGCAATAGTCAGCGCTAGGGGTCAGGTCATATCTGTAGTCTACAGCCAGTGGGGTTAACTGAGAGTCAGAGTGAAGAACCAACAATGATAGTTGACATAGCTGGTAGGAAATAAACCTTTCTTGTAGATACAGGGGCGGCCCGATCTGTGATAACCTCTCCTTTCAATCTACAGGTGACCAGTAAAACCATTCCAGCTATGGGGGTAACGGGAAGAGTGTTATATTATCCTCTAACTAAACCGGCTGAGGTTACTATCGGGCCCCTGCATACCAAGCATTCGTTTCTCTTGTCTGCGGCGGCTCCTACTAACTTGCTGGGAAGAGACTTGTTATGTAAAATGGGATGTGTCATATACTGTACTTCTGATGGTGTGTTCTTAGATATACCGGAGAAGGTCGCACATGAGGTACAGGATATATTGGACACCCCTCAAAAGTTGATGTTACACTCTCCTGTTATAGAACAAAGTAGATCTCAAGTAAAGGGGATGTTGCTGGAAATATCAGGTTCACTATGGACCAGAGATGGACAGGACACTGGACTGATGGCAAACGTAGCCCCTGTCATGGTCAATCTAAAAAGTGGTAGGATAGCTCCAAAAATCCCACAGTATCCATTAAAACCGGAGGTGGAACTAGGGGTATATCCTGTTATTGAGAGGCTGTTACAACAAGGGATTTTAATTCGTACAGCCAGTACAGCAAATAGTCCCATTTTCCCTGTAAAGAAGAGTGGGGGGAGGGGCTATAGATTAGTCCAGTACTTAAGGGGAATTAACAAAGTTGTTGAGAGCCAATTCCCCGTAGTGCCGAATCCAGCTGTCATCCTCATGCAGATTCCAACGTCTGCCAGTCATTTTACTGTCTGTTAGGAACCCCTCCAGCCGGCACAACACAACCCGGAATCTACTCTGCCAGTCAGGTGTTCACTGGAGCCCCTGATGGTGGGGACAGACTGGGCCGCAGACTGACAGAGGGTCGTGAAGTGCGTACCAGCTGGGGAGAACCCAGGCAAGAGGAGTCAGGTCCACGCAGAGGTCAAGGGCCGGCAGCAGACAAGAGTATTGATGAACAAGCTGAGGTCAGGGGTCACAGGCAAATAGCAGAACGGGTAAACAGGCCAGAGATCAGGGTCACAGGAAACACGAGCAAGGTCCAAATCAAAGCCAAGGGTCATACACGGGGAGTCAAATAGCGATATCAGGATACAGGACAGGAACTAGCAGGTTAGCAGACTGGAACACAGGAGCTATAACCGGCAATGAGGCAGCAGACCTCATTGCCTTAAATACCCAGCTGAACCAATCACAGGTTGAACACACTCCTGCAGGTTAATAAAGCAGTCACTAACAGAGCCAATCAGGGCTTGCCCCTGGCCTGCACAGTTGCAGGCTAATGCCTGTAATTGCCTCCTATAATCTGCCCATATTAATTAGCCCACAGGCTGTAGAACGCTGCGCCCGGCCTCCTCCTATTGCCGGGACGCAGCTCTGAAGCGTCTACTGGTTGCCCCGGCAACGGCCGGGTTATGGCCGGAAATGACGTCCCGATCGTCATGGCGACAGCCGGGACGCGGGTGAGTGAGTCGCGGCGGCTGGGCACCGCCATGGCTCGTAACAGTACCCCCCCTTGAGGAGGGGTCGAGGGACCCCGACATCCTGGTTTTCTAGGGAATTTTTTGAAGAACTCCTTCAGTTTCTTTGGGGCATGGAGTTGTCTCCGCGGAACCCAAGATCTCTCTTCCAATCCGCGATTCCTCCATTGTATGAGGAAATGCACCTGTCCTTGAACTTTTTTAGAATCAAGGACCTTTTGAATCACAAATTTTTGTGGTCCACTGGAACCTCTCCCAGGCACACTTGAAGACTGGGTTTGACCAGGAAATAGTACCGGTTTCAACAGAGAACAATGAAATGTGTTGGGAATTCTCAATGAGGCCGGAATTTTTAACCTAAATGCGACGGGGTTCACCTGTTTGATGATAGGAAACGGCCCGATGAACTTAGGGCCCAACTTCTTGCAAGGCTGTCTGAGCCTGATATTTTTTGTAGACAGCCACACCTTCTGGCCAACCTTAAGGGAGCAGGTGGTACGATGTCGGTCCGAATTTTTTTTTGCCACAAGTGAGGCTTGTCTCAATGATGAGTGAACTTTCTTCCAGATAACTCTGAGATCTCTTGCAGTGGAGCGGATCTCCTGGATACCAACGGACTGGAGTGAATACAGGGAGTTAGATCTGGGGTGAAAACCATAATTGCAGAAGAACGGAGAGATTTTTGTAGCTGAGTGACAGGAATTATTACAGGCGAATTCCGCCCAGGGTAACAGGGAAGACCAATTATCGTGGAACTCCGATGTGTAACATCGCAAAAATTTTTCTAGGGACTGGTTAACCCTTTCAGTTTGCCCATTTGACTGAGGGTGGTAGGCGGATGATAAACTGACCTTGATTCCGAGAAGGGTACAGAAGGACCTCCAGAATTGTGCTATAAACTGAGAACCCCGATCAGAGACGATGTCAGTAGGGAGTCCATGGAGCCTGAAAATATGTTGAATGAATAAGAGAGCCAAATCCCGAGCAGAAGGTAGTTTGGTTAACGGAATGAAGTGTGACATTTTGCTGAACCGGTCTACCACGACCCAAATCGTGTTGTGTCCTGCAGAAGGTGGTAGATCTACTACAAAGTCCATAGACAGATGAGTCCATGGTTTCGCAGGAGGGGCCAAAGGAACTAATTGGCCTACTGGACGGATCCTAGGCACTTTATTTCTAGCACAAATCTCACATGAGAGGACATGCCTCTTGACGTCGGCAGACATGGATGGCCACCAGACCGTGCGGGAAAGGATTTCTAGCGTCTTGTAAATTCCAGGGTGCCCAGCAGCCCTACTGCAATGTGCTTCCACAAGAACCGCCTTTCTTAAGTGGACTGGAACAAAAAGTCGTTGCTCCGGAGTAGCATCTGGGGCTAATTTCTGGAATCTCTGCAGTGTGACATTCAGATCTTGGGTTAACCCAGCATGGATTATGGAAGGAGGAATAATAGACTCTGGGTTAGTAACTGGAACATGGTGTGCCATGAAACTCCTGGACAGGGCATCTGCCCGGACATTCTTGGAACCTGGTCTGTAGGTGATCAGGAAATTGAACCGGGTAAAAAATAATGCCCAGCGGGCCTGTCTAGGGTTTAAGCGCTTGGCTGACTGTATATATTGCAAGTTCTTGTGGTCGGTAATGACAGAGATCTGATGCGAAGCACCCTCCAACCAATGCCGCCACTCCTCGAAGGCCCACTTGATTGCCAATAGTTCTCTATTACCGACATCGTAGTTGGCTTCTGCTGAAGAGAACTGACGGGAGAAATAGGCACATGGGTGTAGACGATTAGTACGAGGATCCTTCTGTGATAGAATGGCGCCGGCCCTGACGTCCGAGGCATCGACCTCTAGAACAAATGCTTTAGCTGGATCTGGATGTTTAAGGACCTCAGCTGAGATAAAGGCCTTTTTCAGACTTTTGAATGAGGCTACTGCTTGAGACGACCAATTAGTTGGGTCCATTCCTTTACGGGTCAAAGCCACAATGGGAGCCACAATGTCAGCGAAGTTGTGAATGAACCTTCGATAATAATTGGAGAAGCCCAGAAACCTCTGTACCGCCTTTAGATTGTTGGGTTGTACCCAATCCACAATAGCCTGGACCTTTGTTGAATCCATAGAAAATCCCTCAGAAGAGATTACGTAACCTAAAAAGGATACCTTCTGCACCTCAAACTCACACTTTTCCAGCTTGGCGTAGAGATGGTTTTCCCGCAATTTTTGTAAGACTTGTTTGACGTGAGTCTGATGTGCGAGTAAAGATTTGGAATAGATGAGGATATCATCTAAATAGACGACCACAAAACCACCCAGGAAGTCTCGGAGGACCTCGTTGATCAAGTCCTGGAACACTGCAGGCGCATTGCTGAGGCCAAACGGCATGACCAGATACTCGTAGTGGCCAGAGTGCGTATTGAACGCCGTCTTCCACTCATCTCCTTCTTTGATACGGATGAGATTATATGCTCCGCGAAGGTCGATTTTAGTGAAGACAGTAGCCCCTCTTAGCTGATCAAACAATACAGAGATGAGCGGAAGGGGATAGGTGTTCTTGACTGTGATATGATTCAATCCCCGGTAGTCAATACAAGGTCTTAACCCTCCGTCTTTTTTTGATACAAAGAAGCATCCTGCTCCTACGGGAGACTTAGATGGCCTGATGAAGCCTCTCTCCAGGTTTTCGTCGATATACTCCTGCATGGATTTTGTTTCTGGAGCAGAAAGGGAATACAAACGCCCCTTAGGTAACTTGGAACCAGGAATAAGTTCGATGGCACAGTCAAAGTCACGATGTGGCGGTAAGGTATCAGCAGCCTTCTTGGAGAACACGTCCCAGAATTCATGATACTGTGAGGGAAGCCGCTCCGGAATAGGCCGAATCATACGCAGAGATAGTGACAAACAAGACTGTGTACAATAAGTACTCCACTTGACAATCTCTCCTTTTACCCAGTCTATGACAGGGTTATGACAGGAAAGCCATGGGTGGCCCAAGATCATAGGAACCGACGAACAATCGATCAGGAAGAAGGTGATTGACTCAGAATGGAGAGCTCCGATCTTCAACTGTAGTGGCGGGGTCTCCCAGGAAATCTTGCCACCAGGCAACGGACCTCCGTCTAAGCCACAGACAGTAATGGCAGAGTTGAGTTTTACCATCGGAATTCCGGCAGAGCGGGCAAACCCAATATCAAGGAAGTTGCCTGCAGCTCCGCTATCAATGAAGGCCGACAGGTCCACAGAGCGAGCCCGGAAGGTGAGCTGTGCAGGGATTAATACAGCATTTTTCGGGGAGATAATTTGCAGACCTAGGTGAACTTTCCCCTCATTCCCTAGGCATGGTCTTTTCCCGACTTATTTGGGCAAGAACGGGAGAAGTGGCCTTTTATGCCACAGTATAGACATAGACCTTGCGAACGTCTCCTGTCTCTCTCTTCAGAAGAGAGACGATATGCTCCTAATTGCATAGGCTCCTCACCATCCTGGGAAACAGGAACGAAGGCGGATGGAGGTGATGATGTTTCCTTTTCAGTTTTCCGCTCCTTATATCTCCTGTCAATTTTAATGGAGAGGTGCATCAGATCCTCCAGAGAACTAGGAGACGGGTATTGCACCAAAGAATCTTTAATCTGTTCAGATAGGCCGAGGCGGAACTGACTTCGTAAGGCAGGGTCGTTCCATCCACTATCAGGTGACCATCTACGGAATTCAGCGCAATATTCTTCTGCCGACCGTCGGCCTTGTTTCAAGGACCGTAGATGAGCTTCCGCGGAGGCCACTCGATCCGGGTCATCATACAGTAGACCCAGTGCCTCGAAGAAGGAGTCTACGGACTGCATGGCCGGACTGGTCTGCGGCAAAGAAAACGCCCAGGACTGGGGGTCACCCTGTAGAAGGGAAATAATAATCCCAACTCTTTGCTGCTCTGAACCGGAGGAGCGGGGTCTCATCCGAAAATAGAGCTTGCAGCTCTCCCTGAAGTTCCGAAACAGGGTTCTATTTCCGGAGAACCGATCTGGTAAGTTCATTTTGGGTTCACAGATGGGACCTGGAGTCGGTTGTGAAGCTTTTGTGGCTTCTTCTTGAACAGACATACGCTCAGCCAATCCCTGCATCATCTGATACAAGGACTCAACGTGGCCTGCTAGGGTTTGTGCCGGAGACGGTATGGATCCACTTGTATCCATTCTAACCTTGTCTCCGTGAGTGGGCCGGTTATAATGTTAGGAACCCCTCCAGCCGGCACAACACAACCCGGAATCTACTCTGCCAGTCAGGTGTTCACTGGAGCCCCTGATGGTGGGGACAGACTGGGCCGCAGACTGACAGAGGGTCGTGAAGTGCGTACCAGCTGGGGAGAACCCAAGCAAGAGGAGTCAGGTCCACGCAGAGGTCAAGGGCCGGCAGCAGACAAGAGTATTGATGAACAAGCTGAGGTCAGGGGTCACAGGCAAATAGCAGAACGGGTAAACAGGCCAGAGATCAGGGTCACAGGAAACACGAGCAAGGTCCAAATCAAAGCCAAGGGTCATACACGGGGAGTCAAATAGCGATATCAGGATACAGGACAGGAACTAGCAGGTTAGCAGACTGGAACACAGGAGCTATAACCGGCAATGAGGCAGCAGACCTCATTGCCTTAAATACCCAGCTGAACCAATCACAGGTTGAACACACTCCTGCAGGTTAATAAAGCAGTCACTAACAGAGCCAATCAGGGCTTGCCCCTGGCCTGCACAGTTGCAGGCTAATGCCTGTAATTGCCTCCTATAATCTGCCCATATTAATTAGCCCACAGGCTGTAGAACGCTGCGCCCGGCCTCCTCCTATTGCCGGGACGCAGCTCTGAAGCGTCTACTGGTTGCCCCGGCAACGGCCGGGTTATGGCCGGAAATGACGTCCCGGTCGTCATGGCGACGGCCGGGACGCGGGTGAGTGAGTCGCGGCGGCTGGGCACCGCCATGGCTCGTAACACTGTCATTGATCTATGTTCTGCTTTCTTCTCAGTCCCTCATCACCCTGACTGCAAATACCTTTTTGCATTCTCCTACAGGGGAGTGCAATACACATGGACCAGACTACCCCAGGGGTTCATTGACAGCCCCAGTATTTTCTCCCAAGCCTTACATGACTGTTTGCAATCCTTTCAACCCCACAATGGGTCTGTTCTAATTCAATATGTGGACGATTTGTTGCTGTGCTCTGATTCTTTTATGTCATGTTTACATGATACTAAATTGTTGTTGCTTCATCTTTCACAAACAGGGCACAAGGTGGCAAAGGATAAATTACAGCCATGTCAGACTAAGGTCAAATACCTAGGACACTGCCTCACTAAGGGGCTAAGACACCTGACAACCGACAGGATTGAGGCCATACAACACATGACTCTGCTGCAGAGCCAGAAGCAGATTCGTACTTTCCTGGGGATGTGTGGATACTGTAGATCCTGGATTCCAGGTTTTTCTATTCTGGCATTACCATTGCAGGAGCTAGCCTCTTCCTCAAAACCAGAACGTGTTGTACACACAGAAGAGTCAGAGCAAGCGTTCTTTAATCTTAAAGATAGTCTGACTAGAGCACCTGCATTGGGAATACCTGATTATGAAAAGCCTTTTGAGCTATTTTGTACAGAAGCTGATGGTTGTGCAGCAGGTGTCCTCGCACAGAAACATGGTGACGCTAGCAGACCGGTAGCATACTACAGTGCACAATTAGACAATGTGGCAAGATCACTCACAACATGTCTCAGAAGCAGCAACGGCTCTTTTGGTAAGTAAGAGCGAGGACGTAGTATTAGGACATAATTCAACTATCTATACACCCCATGCTGTATCAGCTCTGTTAAATTCAGCCCAAACCAGACATGTTTCTTCAGCTAGATTCACCAAGTGGGAACTAGCCCTGATGGCACCCTCAAACATCACCATCAAACGATGTAGCACCTTAAATCCAGCTACATACCTTCCATATGTGTCTCTAGAGACACAAAGGGTGGGAGGTGAGGAGACCCTGGTTGATGATGAGTTAGGTAAGAATACTGACACGCATGACTGTATGGAACACCTGAATCAGACCTTTACTGCAAGGCCCGACATACGTGACACCCCCTTAGAAAATGTAGATTTTACGTTTTATACAGACAGAAGTTGTCATAGACAGATAGAGACGCTATGTACTGGTTACGCTGTTGTAGACGATCAGGATGTGGTAGAAGCTGAACCCCTTGGTCCACCTCACTCAGCCCAGGTGGCGGAACTAGTAGCACTAAGGAGAGCGTGTGAATTGGCAGAGGGTAAATCAGCCAATATATATACTGACTCTAGGTACGCCTTCGGGGTAGTGCACGATTTTGGGGCCCTTTGGAGTCTTAGATACTTTACGACAGCAGCAGGTACACCAGTGGCACACTCACAACACATAAAAGGACTTCTGACAGCGATACAGTTACCCAGAACAGTAGCCGTCATAAAGTGCAAAGCCCATACCTTTGAAGAAGACCCAGTGTCATTGGGCAACAACAGGGCGGAAGAAGCTGCTAAATGGGCAGCAGGGCAACCAATGACTGTATCGACCGAGACTATAATGATTTTTCAGACATTAGACATGCAGAAATTAATTGAAATGCAAGATTTGTGTTCCCTGCAGGAAAAGGCGGTCTGGAAGGCGAAGGGATGTGGTCAAGAGTCCTCAGGACTCTGGAGGGATGAACAAGGTAAGCCTGTAGCTCCCCGAACATACTATCCAAGCCTGGCTGAAGCAGCACACGGTCTGACTCACCTGGGTAAAGAAGGTATGTGCAAACTGGTGAGAGCATACTGGTGTGCTCCCGGATTTTCCTCTCAAGCTGGTAAGAAAGCAATGTCATGTCTTACTTGTTTGAGGAAAAATGTTGGGAAAACTATTCCAACTGAGCCATCCCACATCCCTCCTACAGACGGACCTTTTCAGGTAATACAAATTGACTATATCCAATTACCACCGTGCAGGAATCTAAAGTATGTGTTATTGTGTATTGATGTGTTTTCCGGTTGGGTAGAAGCATATCCGGCAGCCACTAATACTGCTGTGTTCACTGCAAAGAAAATTGTACAAGATTTTGTATGTAGGTTCGGTATCCCTAGAATCATTGAAAGTGATAGGGGTACCCACTTTACTGGTGATATCTTCCAAAATATGTGTAAACTCATGGGAATCGGTAGCAGACTTCACACCCCTTACCGACCACAAGCCAGTGGTAAGGTGGAGAGAGTAAACGGTACTATAAAGAGCAAGCTTGGTAAGAGAATGGCTGAAACTGGGTTGGCATGGCCTGAGGCTTTGCCATTGGTCCTCCATAGCATTCGGACCACTCCTAGACCTCCTCTTAATCTGTCCCCCTTTGAGATACTGTTCGGACGACAACCTCATTTGATCGTGAGTCCACAAGACGACTTGAAGTGTAATAATGAAGTGACTGTACAATATCTTATAAGAATGAGTAGACAGCTAAAACAACAACAACAAAAACTAAAAATGCTGTCACCTGGTATGCCAGAAACGAACTGTCATGATGTTGAACCTGGAGACTATGTTATGATCCGCAATTTCTTACGTTCAGTTTGTTTAACAGACCGTTGGGAAGGCCCGTACCAAGTGCTGCTGACCAGTACTACATTACTGAAGGTTGCAGAGAGAGACACTTGGGACCATTCCACCCACTGCAGGAGAGTCCATAATCCGGAGAAAGTGCAAGATAAAACTAAGACCGACGACATAGATCTGTCACTTGTGAGTCTGTTCTGGGAGACCTAAAGCCTGCAGTCGAGACACCTGAACCAGAGACGTTGCCCCAGAACTATCTTTCCAGCGATAGAGTGGCGGTTTTTGTTTTTCTTTTGTTCCAGGATTTTTCTTGTTTTTACTCTTTCTAGGACATTCTATTTTTGTGAAGGAGGATGGAGGACGGAGGAAGGTTCTGGGAGTGATACGGATGAGATGGAGGCAGAAGAAAAGTTATTAGGATATTCAGAGCAGCCCATTATCAAACTTGGTCCGGGGTTATGAAAAGGTCTGCTAGCTCAGGAACTCAGAGGCAGTGTGAGGGGCTATTGTCTGATGAGTATTGTATCTGCAAGTTCTGCGACTCCCTTGTTGAAGAGAGATGCATCCAACGATGCCAGTCCCCCAGTACTCTGAATATAGGCGGGCATCCTTTGGAGGATTATCACTCTCTGGTGGGTAAGGTGCTAAACCAAACCGAGTGTTGGGTGTGCTCTCACGTGCCGCAAGGGCAGCATAATATAGGACTAGTGCCATTCCCTCTAAACATATCTGAAGTACTCGAATTGAGGTATGGGGGGCCCATAGACGGGAGGTACAATAACACTAGGTCCCCTAGTCTGACGCTTTGACAATACGCCATAGGCAGATCTTTGCTGTGCCTAAATATATCTCATGCAAAGCGCCTGGAGAATTGGGAGGCTGACCTATCAGATCAGACAATGGCTCGCCACACTCATTTTAGAGGGAGACTCACAAGGTCACTACTAGGCCGGAATGTTGATGGAAGTCACAAATTAGGGCGTATAGCCAAACATAAGTGGGTATCCATTGGAAAAGTCTCTACAGATAAATGTAAAAATGTCATTAATGCCGACACATGTCTAGAGCAAATGGAGACACTAGGCATGGGTAGTTTTATCAAAACTCTGTGTGATATAATTCATGGGCATACTGTTCCTTATGTTCTCCCTGATGATGTGCATTTTGTTTGTGGAAGGAAAGCTTATTCCTGGGTGACTCCGAGTTCCAAGGGCTTGTGTTTCTTAGCTAAACTGGTTCCTGAAATCATGACTATTATTCATGAAGAAATGGTTGGTATTCACAAGACTACATCACCACCATACATACACACACAGTATGAACACCGTGGCAAGAGAAATATGATTCCTGGTGAGGAACCCATAGCTACAAAACTGATTAGTGAAACTGCTGGTTTTCAAGTTATGGTTGCTCTAGACCTCACCAGGACCGCTCGGGGAACATTAAACTTTAAATATATCCAAGACCTAGCTAAATTAATAGATAAAATCACCGAGATGTATGATGACACTTTCAGGTATACTGGAAGGGAGCTACAAGCGTACAAGGAGTTGGTGCAACATAGACTGGTACTAAATTATCTCACCTCTATTACTGGTGGGTACTGTGTGACACTGGCCACCCAGTTCGGTGTCAAATGTTGCACGTACATCACTAATAATACGGATGACCCTAAAGAGGTTATAGACCGGAAGATGGATGAAATTTTGCAGCTGAAATGGGAATTTCGAAAGAGTCACAATTCTTCGTTATATGAGGTCGGGGAAAAGGTGGCGGGTTGGTTCTCGTGGTTGAACCCTGTGAAATGGTTCTCCGGTCTGGGGGAGTGGGTACAGGAAATGGTTGCTAGTGTAGGTAAGCTCCTTCTCCTTATACTGGGTGTCATCTTAGCAATTGGTTTAGTTGTCAAATGTGTTCCTACTGTGTTGAAGTGTGGAAAACGGTCTCATAGGAGTAACACTGAGAAAGAGACTGAAAGGGTGGTACCAGAAACCGAGATCATGGTCTGTGAAGAAGTATTGTATAATCCTGAACTTGAAACGGTGATTGGGTGATAGTTTATTACACTATCAAAGGGTGGAGCTGTCGAAGTCAGCAAATTGGATAAAGTCATTTCAATTAAAGTCAAGCAAACACGCATACTAATAAAATAGTATACATTAATGGTAGTTGCAACACATAGTCAGTTATGTCGAAATATAGTAGTATTTATGTGTTATATTAAAGTTACATGCATATTAGTGAAATATACGGAACAGGTTGAAGGAATCATATCATGAGTGGTATCATAATAAACCTCTTTACATTTCCTACTGTTTGGTTCACTCTGCGAAGGAATCGCAGAGTGCATGCACAAGTTATGAATGATAGGGAATTATGAACTACTTAAGACTAAGGAATCTTGGCGGGAATAGCCGAGCATACACCCTGGAGAGATGACCCCCTCCTTTGGATTCCTTAGGATGAACTAGCCAATGATTGACAACCCCTTGGACCTTCCTGAGACCTGGAACAATAGATGCAAGCTATACCATCTTCATTGTATTACTGTATTTCTGTGTGTATATAAGCAGCAGCTTCACATCTAGTGTTCAGACATCTTGTCCCCAGACTTCAGGATTGAATGACTGCACACTGGATCCAGAGCGCCTGCGATAAGTAACGGCTGTATTTATTATAACTTCGCTTGAGCATATTATTCTACTTGTTGCGAATAAATCTTTGTGCGTTGGAAACACAAATCGAGGTTCGACAATCGTTATTGGTTAGCGACAATACGCACATAACACTGGTTATATGCACCATAATAAATTTTGCTTTAACATTAAACTGTACAAAACTAAAAACAAGCATAGTGGATCTAAATAGGATGACTAGACATATGCAAGCACTTACTAAAAAAAAGGGACCAATCAAAATCTACTGGGAGGTGAAGAAATAGAAAGCCAACAGATGGCGAGGCCCCAGATTTCTGCCACCCAATAAGCGGGTTTCAAGCCACGCCAAAGCCTGGCCCAGCTAGCAGCATCCATCCGTTCCCTCTCCATATCCCTTATCTTCCAAACCTCGTGAAGAATATCTCCCACCACATCTTTGCAAGGGAGGTGTCACGGACACTGGAGTACAGACCCCTGACCTGCCAAGACTAACACTCACCAGAGGCACGGAGTCTAACGTAGCGGCTGGCTTTCACCAGGAACCGCCCCAAGGTGGTATAGACTTTGCGGCAACCGCCACGCAGGTCGCGGTCCTCTGGTAGTGGGGCAGGTTCCACGGAGTTTCGGAGAGTTTAGGGATTAGTGGATCCAAGGAGGACCGCAGGAATAGCGGAACAGCGTGTAGCTGAGACGGTCTGCAGGTAGCAGGAACGACCGCTGGGTTAGCGGAAGCTGTATGAAGCAGGAGTAACTGCGGACTGCAGGATGACCGCTGGGATGGCGGAGAAACTATATGGAGCCAGAAGTTGCTGCGGATTGCAGGTTGCAAGATTACCGCTGGGATAGCGGAGAAGTTATATAGAACCAGAAGTTGCTGCGGATTGCAGGATACCGCTGGGATAGCGGAGAAGCTATATGGAGCCAGAGGTTGCTGCGGATTGCAGATTGCAGGACTACCGCTGGGATAGCGGAGAAGCTATATAGAACCAGAAGTTGCTGCAGATTGCAGATTGCAGGATACCGCTGGGATAGCGGAGAAGCTATACAGAACCAGAAGTTGCTGCGGATTGCAGATTGCAGGATACCGCTGGGATAGCGGAGAAGCTATATGGAGCCAGAGGTTTTCACTAGGAAGAATCCTAACTGAACCTAAGAACAGGCTCAGAGTAGAGGAAGAGGGAGGTTTAAATACTGGAGGAAGATCCTCCAACCAATAGAGGGCAGTGGAAGGCCTTAAAGCAGAAATCGGGTCTGCGCATGCGCAGACCCATCCAAGATGGCGGCCGTCATCGGGACTCCGTCGACTCCGGAGAGGTAAGTGAGCCGGGTCCCGACTAGCGGGTCACCAGCGTGTGACAGGAGGACTTTCTTGCGGATTGCCACTAAACACCGTTCATTCCAAGTGTAATACCTAACCACTAATGTAACTAACAACAGAGTGACCAAATGAAAAGCCCTTAACCTCTTGAGCGCCTAAACCCACTCAGGGTAACTACGCCCTGAAAGACTAGGGGTGCCCAAGACACACAAGACCCTATCATAAACCTCTATGTTAAAAGGACACCTCAACAAGAAATGATCCATTGTCTCCTCCCCTGGACACTCCTTCCGTGGGCAGCCACGATCATCAACATTTCTTACCTTGAGGTTTCCTCTAACATAGAGTCTTCCGTGGAAGGAGAGCCAGGCAATGTCCCTGAGCTTCAGTGGTATCCTCTGATCAGTGATCAGAGCTATACCATCTGTGCAGATACTGCCCAGGCAGTCCTTCAGTAACAGAGGCTCCCAGAAGTGAGACCGCAAGACTCTTCTCTTCAACTCCTCCAGTTGCTATTTCCTTGTCACCTTCAAACCCAGTTTCACGTAGGCCGGGAGGTAACCATGTGGAACTTGAAAGCTCTTTACCGCTCTTCCTCTACCCAGGAATTGAGGAAGGGTTGCACTCAGGCACGAAAGCCCTCTACCCATCGAGGGGGAGTCTCCAAGATGAGACTGTGCAGATATAATTTAAGAAAGGTGAGCATAAAGAAGAGCACTGGGTTTACCATACCCAGGTCCCCCTCCCCCCTCGATCTGTAGGTCACGCTACGCTTAAGAAGGTTCAGCCTGTTCCCCCAAAGCATCTGGAAGAACACTGCATTCACCCTGGCCCATAAAGATTCTGGCAAAAGGCATACATAGCTGACATACAAAAGACTGGAATCAGCTAAGTCTTGATCAAGTCCACCCTTTCCCTAAGAGACAAATCCCATCCTTTCCAGTGTGCCACTTTAGTGGTAGCTGCTCCCAGCCTAACCTCCCAATTTCGCTTGGCATAATCACAAGGGCCAAATCGGATATACCAAGAATTTTAATCACCTGGCTCGCCTGGGGAAGGCTGTCCGGAAGGCCAAAATGCCGACCCTCCTCCCCCATCCAGAAAGCTTCACACTTATCCTGATTGATTCTAGACCCTGAGGTCTCAGAATATGTACAGATATCAACCATCACGTCTTTCGCTTCATTCACATCAGAAATCAAGATCGTGACATCCTCTGCGTAAGCCACCACTTTCAGTTGCACCACTCTCACTGTGTAGCCTTCCACCCTCCTGATGAAAGGATTGATTGCAAACACGTACAAGAGGGGGCTCAGGGGACATCCCTGTCTGACTCTTGAACTCACCGAGAAAGTAGGACCTACCCAACCATTCACAAGTGGGAAGCTCTCGGCTTGCCTGTAGATCACTCTAATCCAATTGACCACCCGCTCTGGGAGCCCATACCCGTCATTAAACACAGAGGTACTCATGATTGACCCGATCAAAAGCTTTTGACTGGTCCAATGTCAGCAAATACTTTCCCCACTTCTCAGCACGATACCGCTCCATGGCCTCCCGGACACCAAGGACAGCACCAAAGGTGCTACGACCCTTCACGGTGCAATGCTGAGAAGGAGAAAGTACCAGGTCTGTAATCTGAATCAACCTGTTAAACAGCACTTTTGCCAGAATCTTGCGATCCACATTAAGAAGGGTGATGGGGCGCCAGTTCTCAATCTTGGATTGGTCCGATCCTTTTGACAATACTATAAGGGCAGATGTCCTCATGGAAGGAGGGAGTAAACCCTCACCCATGTCGACAAAGGTCTTATAAAACTCGAATGTCAGGCCATCCGGTCCTGGGGACTTCTTCATAAACAGACTGTCTACGGCAGCCTTGACCTCATCTACCGCTATATATCACCATCCAGGGTGTCAAGCGCATAATGCAGGTTATTCACACCAGGAGTTTCCTTCAGAAATTGCTCCATCTTCCCTCAAGTGATTTCTCAGAGAAGAGGACAATAGAAAGAGCCAATGATGCCAAGAATGCCCTCCCAAGACTGTTGAAAGACACCCCTCTCATCACACAGCCCTCTCACTTCCTTAGCTTTGATTGAGTTCCTACAGCTTTGATAGGGGTCTGGCGACTGGTATTGACCATAATCCCTCTCCAAAACTAAGGAAGCATACCGATCATACTGACACTCCTTCAAAAGAGCCTTCACCCGGGAAATCTCCCCACCGTCTCCCTCTTCAGAGATCAGGAAAGCAAGTTTCCGCCTCAAAGCTGAGTAGGTATTCATTTTTACCAAGTTTCTGTGATTTACGAGGCGGTGGAAGAAGCTCCGAGTTCGCTTCTTGTAAACCTCTCACCACTCTGACCTACTCCAATCTGCCTCCAAAAGTGATTCCTGAGTTTTAAAGAAGTCCCTAATGGACTGTCTAATCTCATCCTCCTTTAGGATCTCAGGGCTCAGATGCCACAGGCCCCTTCCTTTCTGAGGGGTTACTGAGGCGTTCAAGCTTACACACAGACAAAAGTGACCGGAGAACTCCACAGGCCTCAGCACAGGTGCCGAAGTTGCAGAGCCCTCCTTAACAAAAAACCTGTCTATCCTAGACCTACCCCTACCTCTAAAAAAAAGTGAGAACCGTGAGGTCTGGGGAATGACGAATATGCACATCCACCAGACCTGCCTGTCTAACCATGCTAACTAGAGAAAGGAAATCGTAGTCCAGCGTAGAACTGGATCCTCCCCTGTCTTTGGGCTTAATAATGGTGTTTAATTCACCTCCAAAAACTACCTGTCGGGCTGTAAAAAGGTAAGGCTTTATCTCTCTGAAAAGGCACTTCCTATCCCACTTAGATTGTGGACTGGCATAGATGTTAATTAACCTGAGGCTGCACCCCTTCAGAGTGACATCCAGAATCATACATCTACCTACTTCAAGTTCTATAACCCACTGAATGGTTATCGTGCCAGTAAAAAGTACCGACACCCCACCGTACGACTCGGCCACAAGAGACCAATAGGAGGGACCCCGCCTCCACTCACGCTTGACTTTGTGGAGGTCAGACAGTCGACCCTAGTCTCTTGCAAAAATAAAAAAATCTACCTCAAGCATGTCGAAAAAACTATAGACCATGTAGTGAGCTCGTTCGGACATTATAGATGCCACATTAATGGTGGCAAATCTAATAGGTTGGGGAGCCATCATTCTAGGTTATAGAAGTAGGCCCACTTAGTTCCGCTTTACTTATTTTGGCTGTGTCTCACAAAGGAGACCAGCTCTTTCCTCAACTCTTTTGAAGGAGGCATTGGAACCTGAGTCCTCCCTCCAACACTCTTTTGGGAAATGTCAACCACACCTGGCCCACCATCACACTGTTCCTTATAAGGGGGGGATGGACTTAGCTATGACTACCTCTTCAGGAGAGCCCTTATGGGGTTTAGGAACAGCAATTGTACCGAAGGAAATGCCTGAATGAGTACTAACCTCTGGAGTCTCTACATGGGTGGGTACTTCCGCTGGCATTAGAGTGTTAGCGGTCAAGGGAACTAGAGCAACTCCAAGGACAGGATCCATCCTAGATGTCGAAGGGGCCACTGAGTGCTGCCTCTTCCACCTACCCTTCCCCTTGTCTCCTCCTACCACTAACCCAACCCCTACACCAACAGGGAGTTCCTCCACCTGTAACTCAGGGGGGTTCCTAGGTAACTTCTTCACCTTCTTCCTCTGACGCTTAGTCCTAAGTTTCACATCACCTTCTATGTCCCTAACCCCTTCTCCCTCTTCCTCCTCTTCACTGGAAATTACCAGGAACCGATTTTCAACTACAATGTCCCCTGATTTGCTAGACACCTGCTTCCTCCTTTTATTTTTGCCCACTAGGTTCCATTCCTTTTTCTCCATCTCCATTTCAGACTCTGAGACATGATCGGGAGCGGCATGTGCCTTATACTGAGATCTGCCTTGCAAAGCCTCCTCCCTTACATGCTCCAGAGTACCCTCCATGCTTTGTTGCAAGACTATTCCCTCTTCAGCCACAGGGCTCACTACTGACGGGGTCACAGTGGGAACTACAACTGAAGAAACTTTATTATGCTCCGCCAGTGGGCATCAACTATATTGGTGGCCATCTTTACCACAAAGGTTGCACTTAATTGCAGTAGAATCCCTTGTGGTGTGCCCTAGCTCCTGACACAGAGAACACTTCAATTCCTACAATTATTGCTAAGGTGCCAAAAGGAAAAACTAAAAACAAAAATTACCAGCGCAGACACCCACTGGAAAAAGGCATATGGATATTGATTTATCAAAAGGATTCAATGAATTAAAAAGTTCAAATGGCCGGCATATACAAAAACATATACATTTATTTGTGTTACATAGAATATAAAATCAAATGACTCATTATTAGATAGTATCATATAAAGCTTATAGCATCTAAACGATCAAAGACATAGACATGTTCCAATGTATATGATTATACCCGTAAAACACAGAGCTTTCTCATAAAATTAATATGGATGTTGATAAAATGATGTGCCAAAAAGACCCACACCGATGGCATAAACGAGGCTGCCCGGGGTAGAAACACTGGATCCTATCCCGACCTATGTAGGCTGCAGATGGAAGATGCAGAGTATGCCCCTCACTCTGCCGCAGCCGTACAGTCGTGGGCCAGGCCCCACCCCAGACATGGTGTTCTGGATCCGGCACCTTACTTAAGGGTGAAAGTAAGTCTGCATAACGTTTAACCCAAAAGGACAGATCTGCCACTGACAAAGACTCGTTACGGACTAGTATTGTAATCCTAACCTGCTCTTGTCTAGTAACTGCGTAGGCCCTATATCCTAGCCAGTGACCCTGCCCTTTAACAGAACCCCATATATTCCAGAATGCCTGAAGACCCCCATATGTGGAAAAACTAATGTCATACTCAGGGGAGCCTACAGGGTGTATGCAAGCAAACAGATCACTAGCTACAAAAGCCCAGTGTAAAAAATTGGTTAAAAAAATCAGACCTAGAGGGAGGGGGATGTCTCTTTACTTATCCATTTTAATTGAACAACATTTCACCATTTTGGTGGCACTCCTCCGAACACAGGCTGTGGAGTCATCACCCGCTTCCCTGTTAATACCCCAGCATATGACACAAGGGCTGGCCTACCCACAGCACATGAAGTCCCAGGTTGAGGCTCTAAAGAAATAACTGGAGGATCAGGATCATCTCTCCAACCCCATCCCTAGGCATAGCAGCAGCCATAGACATAGCAGGAGCCAAAACAGATTCAGCCACATTAATTGCATTATCTTTTACACACTGAGCTCCACTGGGTAATTTTTTGGTACTACTAACAGGCCCAAAGACTGATTGCACAGACACAGTACCAGCACTAGGTGAACTAGCAAATGCAGGTCTCTCACCACTTATCTCAGTGTCCAAAGCACTTGGTGCCTCAGTCTCTGAACTCAGTTTATTTACACTTGTGGTAACGCTGGCTGCTGCAGACATTAGTTCTCCAAGAGACTCACTCATTGCGAGATCAACCTGAGCCTCCTCCTGCTGCACAACACAGTTAGCAGCTGACACAGGTGCAACAGAGTCTACTACAGACTGCGCCATACTTCCGGTCGCACCAAAGCCGCCATCTTGGGTTTTGAATTTTACCACCGGACCACCAGGGAGAGGAGTGACCCCTGACTGAGGTACAGCAGGGCCAACTACAGACCCTTCAGTGCTCCCAGCTGCCGTTGACAAACTACCATCTTGGACTTCCCGATGACTCTTTTACTTTAGACACTGTAAGGCCCACTACAGACACTACGGCACTCACGACCACACTCTGCAATGTCATTGTTAGGAACTCCCAAGTCAGTACAGTGAAACTCGGGAACTACTCTGAAGGCCAGGTGTTCGCTGGAGCCCCTAGTGGTGGGGACAGACTGGGCTGCGGGCCGACCGAGGGTCGAGTAACGTATACTGACTTAAAGTAGTTCCCAGAAGCGGAGTGATTGGTGGACTGTAGTATAAGAAGAATCCTAGGTCAAAAGGTCACAGGCACAGATGCAATATCCAAGGGCAAGCGAAGGGTCAAACTCACAGGCAGAGAAGCAAAATCCGAATTCCAGGCAAAAGGTCAAGGTCAGAAGAGAAGGGTCACAGTTCCAATAACAAGCAGGGGTCAAAACACGGGTAGTCAAATCCAAGGTAGCAAAACAGATAGAACAAGCAGGCAGCAGGACTGAGGACAGAACGCTATAACCGGCAATGAGGCAGCAGCCCTCATTGCCTTAAATGCAGCCAAGAGCCCTCTAATGTGGTAAGTTGAAAACAGGGGGTTACCTTTGCTGCAGGTTTCTTTTCTTCCACAAGCTGCACCGAGCCAGGAGCTTTAACTTCAACTTTATCCTGATCACGGTCTGTTGTTTTGTCACCCGGAGATGTTGAAGCCGGGGCCTTTCCTGAATTTTCACCAGGATGTAGAACCACTCATCCTGGGAAGCTGATTATCAGGGATCCTGGATGAATCTGTGCCTAGATCCGGACCAGGCCCGGTAGACACTCTCCTGGAAAGCTGCCACAGGAGGCTCCATCAAGGCTGGGTTAGGTAAAAAAACCTCTACTCTGCAGGCTTCTAGAAGTCAGAGCTGAAACAAACACCTCCTCTCTCCACAGCTGCTGGCACTAGTCATGATGTTACTAGTCCCTTTACGTCATGTACTAAAGCCTATGCACAAGTGCATAGTGGTTTAAACTGAAATCCAAAACAGAAGCCTTTACATTGTTAAAGAAAAAAAACGCAACTAATAAAGGGAAAGTTAACTGTAGAAAAACATAAAATTGCCAACATGCCATTCTACACATGCAGTGGCAACGAAAGAATTAGGCCTTCACCTTTCTGTATAAGTGCTAGTTCTGTGTCTGTCAGTGAGGCATCTTCTTCTAAGATCTGTCATGACTGTGCAAGACCTTGTCATTCTGAGTCAAAAAGAGATACCAAATACATTTTATGGGTAAAAGCCCAGCTGGAAAAAAACAGTAAGGCAGTAGAAGAAACTTTATGTTCAGAAATGACACAAATCCCTGAGGAGAGTCTATCCACGAGTGCTATGTCTAAGCCTGACCATTGTGATACTGCATTCATAAAGAGGCCTCCATTGTGCAAATGTGTGGATGAGCAGCACAAGTGTAGCTGGTGATAAACAAAATCAGGATGCCAGTTTGGATTTGTAACAGGATGAGGGGGATATTTGTGTAGGAGACGATGACGAGGATATTGATAAGGATGATGTTGTTTGTGTAAGTTTTGCACCAGTGGAAGCAGTTCTTGCATGTGATAAGAAGAAGGCCGTCATGCCTGGGCATAAGACCAAAAAATCCACCTCTTATGTGTGGAATTATCCTGACAGTGGTCTAGCCATTTGTAGCGTTTGTAAAGCCACAGTCAGTAGAGGTAGGGACCTTATCCATCTAGGAACCTCATCCATGTTACGCCATTTGAAGAGAGTTCATGGCAAGCTGTTGGGAAAACAAGAAACTTATGCTAAAAATAAATCAACAAGCAGTCCAGCATCAGCTACCTCCCTTCTCTCAGCTAGCACCTGCAATCTACACCGACAACACCTTCATCAATATCCTCACTAGTGATCGGATTTAGAGCTGCATCCAAATCCAAGTTGCAAAAGCTAGATGACTCCTCCCCTATTCAGGTGTTACAGCAATGACTGCCAGTAAGACAGTTAAAGAAGCCCAGGGTGGACACACCAGTGGCAGTTTAGTCACTGAACGATAAGGAAGCACAGCTGGCACATCTGGCCACAGAGACAGCAGGAGACTAAGGCCACCTTGGCACCAGAAGAAATGACTTCATCGGGTCAATAAGCGCATCACCTTGGGAGAAGAGCTTTTACAAGGCAACAGCCAGTGCTTCAACCAGCATTGCAGTAGGAGAAAGACATCACCGGGTCCACACCAATTCCTGCTGGACTCTGATAACTCACAACCGATCACCCAGCACCTCATTCAGCCCAAACTGTGGTGCAGCATCAATGTCCGACGTCAGAGCCAGCACACAGAAAGAGAGGGCACCTGTCATTACTAACAGTGCGGCAAGGATCATTACAACAGAGACTGGTGATAACACAAATAATACTAATGCTAATAATATCAATGTGGGTGACCATAGTAATGTGCATGATTGTGTAGATAACAGCTTAGGCTTAGATAGTTCTACTGAATCAGGTGACTCAGTGTATAAGGTTGTGATGGAGAACCTGCACCCGGTAAGTGCTGTGAGGAAGATGTGGAGGTTAACAGGCCCAGAGGAATTAGTGTACAAAGTTTCAGCTTTTGAGCAGATGGGAGTATCTTGGTGCAACTTGGGCACCTTGGCGGCTCATTTACCAAAAGCAAACGAGGAGAAACATTGAGAAAAGTGCTTTCTTAGATATGTTTAACTTAATTAATAGTGATTCTCTGAGGAAATCACTATTAGCGATGAAATGTTTAATGTAATTACACAGAGAACCAAGGTAGCAAAGGTGTCCTTGTATTATCCATAAAAGCTATATTTGGTATCTGCACTTATAGCTCTTATACACAGTCAGCAGGAACAATAACCATGCATGGCTATAAATGACTGCTTAAGTCCATTGCACAATTGGATCAGATCATCATTACAGGTGAGCTGACGAGCCTTCACGCTGATGAGCTTCATTTATACATCTAACAGACATCTGTATATAAGGGATTATATATTCCTAAAGAGGAAGAGGAAAAGGATCCTGTGATAATTATTTTGTCCGTATAAGATATAATATAACCATGCCCTCAATGTGCGTTATTGCTAATAGATCAAAATATTAGTCTTATCGAATTTGAAACTCACACCAACTTTTTGCCAATATGAACTCATTACATTTATGCAAGCTCCCTTTAATTACATATGAATACATAGTGCATGACTCATTGATGTGCTTACTTTTATGAATTTTTATATACTTTTATGTAGATTTAAATTTTACTTAATAAATACTACTTTCAGATTGACTTATCTGCACCAGGGGCAAACGCAGGATTTGTAGAGGAGGGTTTCCACACCACGCCGCCAGTGGGCTTGACCAGCATGCATCGGGGCGTAGCTATAATTTTAAACAGTGCTTGGGTGCTCTCCAACTCTTCCTATCCCCATCATATACATGGGCAATGCTGCATGCACTACTGTTAGGTGCATGCAGATCTCCCTTTTCAAGCAGAGCCGTGTGTAGCGGGGGCAGGGTCCAGCCACCTCAATTATATAGTGCCCCAGGCTTGGGGGGGGGGGGGGGCTAGGAAACCCCCTATCGGTTTGCCTATGTGCATTGATTATTAGGTCTTTTGCCTGAAGTCACAGGGTCAGAAACCAATCAATTTCAGATCAAGGGATGTAGACCTTTGGTTGAATGCTCACGGAAGTGTTGTTACTGAAAGAGGGGATGCAACAAAGAAGCTGGGGCAGGGAGGCCTAGCTTACAGAAGCAGGAAAGAGTTGAGTGTTAGGTTTTCAATGCTGCGCAGCGTGCAGGGGCACAGAGTAGATTCAGTCATGCATGGTGGAAGCCATTTCGCGAAAGAGTGGGAGAGGAGGAAGGGAGGCTGTGCAGAGCGAGCGTACCCAACAAAGGCAACTATTCCAGTAAATCTGAACAGCATGCTAGCGTGATTCGCTAAGTATCGCAAGTTACTCTGTATGTGTTTTAGGGAGAGGTTTAGAATTACAGTTACAAGGGACGGTCCCCAAATTGAAATGAATAAAAATTCAAATGGGAAGTTTAAGCTTTTTCAACATTTGTTTTAGACTGATGGGTTTCTTTTTTGATGGGTGTTTTTTCCTTGATGAATGTTTGCCAATGGGGTGCGCAATATCATGCTCCTACTTTGAGGTGTTTAGCTCATTCCTAAAATGGTGCCTTGAACCCAGTACTGAGTCCAAATTGGTGGCACATTATATGGATGATTTCTTCTTAATGAGTCTGGTGGAGTCGAGTTCGAACCACGCTTAGGGATTTCAGTTTTCCCATTGTACAAAATAAAATGAGGGCCAACAGTCTGTCATATCCTACCTAGGCATGGAGAGTGACACAGACAAGCTAGAGAGCAGGCTCTCAGCCAAGAAGGTAGTGAAGCTCACCAACAATGTGGGCAGGTACACAGGGGCTAAGAAGGTCAGTCTTTGCTGGGGTCATTGAACTTTGCTTGATGGATGATCACAATAGGCTGGATATTTAATAGGTATCTACAGAAGACTACAGCTGGTGTTAAGAGGAAGCAACACATAATACGCATTAGCATGGAGCTTAGAAACGGCCTACTGGTATGGGACTGTTTTCTCCATCAGTTCAAAGGGGTTTATGACCTGGAGCACAACTTGGGATATATGGAGGCAGAATAAGACCACAAAGTCATTAGAGGATAAGGACTATTAGCATCCTGAGTGAGCTACAAGTTACTTGATCCTCCAAGGCCAGTGACAGCAGCATGCTGGCTGGCAATCCATTTTTCACAAGGCTGTGTGATGAGGTAGACATAACTGTGAAGATATCTGGTTTGTTTTCTGGCCCAAATCTACCCACTTCACAAGAACTGGCCACCCACCGGTGCCTTACTATGCCAGGAAAGCCTAAACAGTACATTCTATGGTTCAAATAGTCACTCAGGCAAATACAGTTAGAAAGTAAAACAATATGTTTATTATAATGAAAACAATCACTAGAATATTATATATAACCAGTATATAAATACCGGACAGATTTACCACATCATCTGTCCCTTACCCCACTATCTTAAGGAGTTACAGTCACCTGGCTGCCCTGACTTGATGACCCATGGATCTGCCGATGTATTCCACTGGTAGAGAACGGCAACTCAAAAACCAGCCACTCTGCAGCTTCAAGCCATCAATTCTAAGAATGAATATCCCTCCTCACCTCGAGTGGTTCTTTATATATCCAGGATCAAATTTTCACCCTGCTTTCCCCTTCCTGGTCAAACGCCTGGCTCTCTCCCTTTTTAAACATTGGTGGCTGCTGGATCAGAGGGTTGAAGGGGGGAGTGGAGATGAGCTATGCTACCACAGAAGCCCCCTGCTGGGTTGCAGACAAAATGTCTGGTTTAGTCCAATTGAGAACAATGGATACTAATTGGCCTCCCTCACCTCCAAAAAAAGGGTAGCAGTCAGCCCCTCCTAAAATTAACCCCCTACACTACTTTGTGATGTCACAGGGTCCATCAGTTGTACCTTGCTTCATGTAGAGAAAGGAGGGGGGGAATGAATGTAGCTACAGCCCCCTCACCTGTATTCTGGAATCTCATCCTTACCCAAAACCCACCTGGCTTCACTTTAAGAACAATGAATAACAGCTTCACTGCAATATTAACAATATACATATTTACAATGAGCTACAATGTCCCATTATCCACATGTAATTAGACACTGTAGTTGTACTCTAGCGAGCTGGGGAACAAAACCAGAGTGATAAAAAGTACATTTTAAAATCCACATATTGTGAGAAACGAGGGACAGGCTGGTTAAGGTGTTCTCAAACTCGTTTCGCCACAATAACTATAGTGGACACATTAATAAGCAGTTGGGCCAGGAATGAGACTTGAAGTCCAGACCTTAGGGAACCAGTGAGAGTGGAGAGACTCAGGGAGTTTGTGTTGATAGCTCCCACAGTTTGTACGGTTGAAGTGGAGTCAACACTGTTAACACAGCATTCATTATGGCGCTCAGCGGAGCTTTCCGAATCAGCGAGATGATAGTGCAGTCTAACAGGTTGTATAGCTTGGGTTTCTTGCATAGGAACATGGTGGTGTCAGATAACTCAGTGGTGTGCAAGACAATAAGTGCAGCATTATCAGTGGCTGGCAAAGGGTGCTCTATCAGTCATATAAAGATGCTAGTGAGGGGGGTTGGCGGTATAATTGTTACAAATATTATGTTAGGCTGTGCGGGGCAATGCAGAGAGGTGGGCCAGCTGGTGCTAAGCGAATGTCATCACCACCCAGTCTTCTCCCGCTCCCACCCCTCTCAAGATCCCCTATCCCCTCTGGGTTTGCAACATCAGTCATGCGGTATCAATCTCTTCACAGTCAATTGTGGGAAGAGGCATGTGTGGATCATCAATTACTCTTACGTCTATTGGATAGTGAAGGGAGATTCGGCAAGACCATACGGGCAGGAGCAACTTATGCTGCAAGAGGCAGTTAGAAATAGTTTGCTGGGTAAGAGAGTCATGATATACGGGGACCTCAAGAGGAGTTACTAAAAGCAGGGGAAAAGAAAGGTCAGCCTGATGTGGTAATTTTGTACCTCAGGGGGGGAAAGTACCTGGGAAAGTTAAAATCCTTAGACTTGGTAAAAAAAAACATTGGGTACTATTACCTTGGTATGGTCCAATATCCTTCCAAGATTGTCTTGGAGAGATGTCAGGAGAAGGCAGGCATTGACAGAGCCAGGAAGAGGGTGAATTCAGCCACAACAAATTCATTGCCACCTCTGGTGGCACCAGCATAGGGCACAGCAACATAACGCAAAATGTGCAGACATTGGGTGGGATGTGTTGCAGCATGGAGGTGGGGGCTTCGATCTCATGAAGGGGTCATGAGGACCTTGTGTGGTGAGGGGTAAACAGTACACAAGGTTTAGCTATGGGAGGAACCAGCAGCAGAGTGCCCGGCTCCAGCTTCAATGATTGGGCCTCCATGTGGCTGGTCGACATTGAATTAACAGCGATAATATTCATATTGCTGCTTTCATACAGACAACTAAGTTGTTGCACATATCGGCATCAGATGACCACCTGGATATTCATGGAGCCAACATACTGCTCACCGGCAAGAAGACGCCTAAGAGTTTGTTGTCTGTCTTTTTCACACTTAAACAGTCGGATCCTTAATAACGTTCCGTGGAACCATTATGATATGAGAATTTGAATACACAATGATATTAATAAACTGACCTGAATGGATATATGTTTTAACCCTACAGAGCTGTACACTTCTTATAAGGCTGCAATTACGATGTGTCCCAGAGTCGGAAAGAGTCTTTCCTAAGGATATGGCTACTCTCTGATTAGGATCAAGTTTTAAAAGTGTGCCTATTATCTCTAATACTAACAGGGGACTGAATTGTGAGTGTCAGGCGCCGTCCCCGCACTGTGCATATGTGCCGGGGAAGGACGCCTGCTACTTCTTCCAACTCACATCTCGTTGCCTAGCAACAGGCCGTACTTCCAGGGTCTGTCGCTTGCGCATGCGCGGTGACTCCGTGTCCTGTTGCTAGGCAACGGGACGGTTCTTTTCCACAGCATGTCGGCGGTCAGGTGCATCTGACCGCCGAATTGAGCAGTAACCTATCAGGGCCCACTGTGAAGTATTTCAGGCACTTACTCCCTTCTTTCTGTGCCAGAGTATTGGTTTCACCAGCTCCAGCATCCTGTATCCTGCTCCTGTCGTTACTTGGTTCCTGACATTTGGCTTAAGCCTATACCTCCCTGCAGGGGTCCCTGATGAATACCGGGGGTGCGTTAGACTCCGCACCTCCCAGATTAGTTGCACCAATATCAGTCAGTGACATTTTCTAGTCATTAACGTGACAGTATACTCTGGCCATGAGTAACCAGGACGAACCCTCAGCCCGGGACCTCCTTTTGCACTTAGCTCAATATGTTGACCAGCAAGATGCCAATCAGGCCTAACTTCTACAGTGCATCCAGGGAGTGGTCTCCCACCTAAACACCCTCCAAGGGTCTTTACCCATTCGCACTGTGGCTCCTTTCGGAATTCAAGCTACTTCTGTCGCCTCCGGCTCTACCTCCACCAGCTCACCTAGTCCCACAAGCTCCCGAGGATTGCGCTTACCACCTCCAGAGAAATATGATAGTGCCCTAAACAAATGCCCTGGGTTCCTAAACCAGTGTGCCAAGTTTGAACTTGCACCTGAAAACTTTTCTTCAGACAGAATTAAGGTTGCCTATATAATTTCCCTTCTTTCAGGCCCATACTTGGCCTAGGCATCTCTGTTATGGGAACGTGACGATGCACTGCTCCAGAATTCTGTGACATTTATTGAAAGCTTCCGCAGGGTGTCTGTCGAACCTGGTCGTGAGTCTTCAGCATCCGCTGGTCTCTTAAACATTCGTCAAGGAACTCTCACCGCCGTTCAGTATGCGGTTCAATTTTGAACCTGCACACCCCACGCAGCTAAGCCCATACCTCCCTGCAGGGGTCCCTAGTGAATACCGGGGGTGTGTTAGACTCTGTGCCTCCCAGATCAGTTGCACCAATATCAGTCAGTGGCATTCTATAGTCATTAACGTGACAGTGAGAAGGACATATGGGAACATTTATATTTCCTAATGCCCTTGATAGGAGTTGCACAATTATCAGATTTTGGAGCCTATTTATCAATCATCGTTTTTTTGTGTTGAAACTTTCAAGGAGATAAGGATTGAAAGGGACAGCAGTGCCGATAACCTGCTGTCCCTGAGAAGTGACTCACCTTCTTTTCGCAGCATCTTCTCAGCCGAAGAAAGCTGCGTTGATCTACTCCTCTATTTTCTGTTAGTGCGCATACGCCGACCGAAAACCTCGGGTATGCGCACAGAGATCCTGGACTGAATAAAGGTGAGTCATGTGACAGGGAGAGATCACATGATCCCTCCACACATGTGCTGTGCAGCTCTGCTCTTCGGAGCAGAGCTGGTTTCAGTGAAAGTTTTCAGTTATGTTAATCAATGTAAGCCAGCTTAACATGATTGAAAACTTAATTTCAGTCATTGGGGCACATTTATTAATATTCACATAAAGTGAAAAGTAGTTTTCAATCCTTATCGCAATGATAAGGATTGAACTATTTCTCACATTTATGTACAGCCCTGCACAGAAACAGCAGTTTCGAAAAACTGCTGTTTCAGTGATAAAAAAAATCATACTTACCCCCCTCTTCGGAAGCGCTGTCTCCGGGTCTTCTCTTCACTCTTCAATTGCGCATGTCCAGTTCCAAGAACTGGACATGCGCACACAGATCCCCTCTCTGTCTCTGCAACGATAGTTGCAGAGAGAGCGCGCTGAGTGACAGGGAGGGATCATGTGATCCCTCCACACATGCGCTGTCCAGCTCTGCTCTTCGGAGCAGAGCTGACAGCATTAGATTTCTTCAATTCCGATGATGGCGTACATTAACATGACAAGTTCCCGAAAAAAAATGTTTTTTCGGGATTTGTTAGATTGCGGCCAGGAGCAGTCACCATTCTGTTGAATGGTGACTGCTCCCAAAAACAAAGAGGAATGCAAAGCAGCAGATATCCATGATATCTGCTGCGATGCACCCTTAATAAATTTGCAGAGGACAGGAGGACACCTTAATGACCTGTTAAAAGCACTATCGTGCTTTATTAAATATGCCCCATTGTTACATAGCGTTACTGAGCACTCCCCATACACTGTTATGGGGAGTGCTCAGAAAAACAATAAGAGATGCAAAGCAGCAGATATCTGAGATAGCTGCTGCAATGCTACAATCATACATAGCAATTTGGCGGTTAATCCCCGAAAACTGTTGTTTTCGGAGATTTAACAAGAGGGGAAGCTTTGATAAATAGGCCCTTTTTTTGTGTTTGCTCTCTGATATATAGCCTGTACATCCATTTAGATATATTGCTCTAAGACCAACATGGTAATATTATGATTGTAGTATTTTACCTCTCTTTGATTATTTTGTATTCTGTGTATTTTTTCTATTGTGGAATTAAATGTATTTAGAATTTATTGGATCTCCTACTGTTTATAGCAACCATAATCTGTTTTTTATAGGTTATTATAGATTATTTATATTGATATTCTTTGGGATTCATTTCTGTCCTGGTCATCTATTTTTATAAATAAAATGTCAGTTAAATTTGTGTTTTGTGAAAGTACATTTTCATATTATCAGTAAAAAGATTGTCAAGGGTTGGGAACCATGCAGATTTTTATAATCACTGACTGCCCTTTTTGTTAAGTCCTGCTTTTTATTTTTAAATTAAGTCAGTGACAAAAATATATGTACATCAGGTGAAGAAAAAGTGTTAATAGTTTCTTGGTCGTTCAGAGGTTAACCTAAGCATGCCGCATCACCTGATTAGAATATACCATTGAGCAGAGTAGGGACATTGCGCTGAGGATCAGCTGCTCCTACCAAGCAAAGCTGCTCTAGAAGACCATGGCTTTATAACTGCACTAGATTCCTCATACTGGAAATTCCCATTCGGTATAGACAAACTACGGAAATTAAAGAGAAATTTGACTTATATACCTCTCTTTGGGGTGGCTGTGGGCGACTCAGGAGGAACACCCATTGGGATATAATACTGGGGGATTAAGAGTAGGAATTATTCTGATCTTTGCATTGGAGAAGGTTGCAGAGGCAAGGGTCATTTTCAGGGTCTTATCATCCAAGCACCTTGCGTTACAAGCAGCAATAGCGATCAGTGTGGAATAGATACAGTGTATCTTTGGTTTTCCTCCATCCTTCCTTTCATTCATAATAAAGCAACCCCCACATAGATGGATAGTTGTAGGGTTGTCCCTCCCATCCCAATTTAAAAGGAGTAACTACATTATATATATATTTATATTATATTGTACATATTACAGATCCGTGCATCTTAAAACACATCTAATAATCGATAACTACAATACAGTGAACAATATAGATATATGACTGTATGTATGGAAGGATGCGCAATAGAGCATGTAGAGTCCTCTGGTCCGAGGTCTATGATGTGATCAGGGTACTGTAATTGGAGGAGGTGATCACACCTCCCTGTTCTGGGGGAGGGAATAAGCACAGTCTTCTCTTCTCCAGCATCACTTACACTAGGTGGAGGACGTCGTGCAAGGTGTGAAAGAAGAAATAACCCGCAGAGGCGCACACAGGTCTGAGCTGTCACCGTGTTTACACTAGAGTGCATTGAGTGCGCCAGCGCACACCGCTAATAATACACTTAGGTGCAGTCCTGCCTGCTATTATACATGGCTGGTATTGTTCATACTGCGATACACTAGTGTACATTGAGCCCGGTAGCAGTAGCTAGAATGCAGCAGGCAGGCCCCTCTGTGCAGGGTTCCTATAATGGCACCATAGATAGTGTACAAGCTGTTAGCGGTTCCTGATAGGCATCTTATAGCTATATGCTGGTCATGCAGTGGGAGATCGCGGCATTCCGGTATTAGGGATCAGCCGGTATTTTGCCCCTTTAATAATTGAGACGGAGAGATGTAAGAGTGCAGGTGGGGGGTGGGGCGGTGATATTCTAATCCCAGGCGGCCAGGGAGGATAACAGGGAGGAGGGGGAGGATGTGTTGTATTGTGAGGGACAAGACCTCGGTGCTGCTGCTGCTCATCTGAAGGTTTTTGCTCCATTGGAAGACCGACCAGGTGGATTATTTCTAGTGTTTGTGATCAGATAGGATGAGGAGAGACACCTGTTATATATATGGGTGGGGGTCATAGTCGTCGTGGGGGAGATAGGAGGGGGGAGCGCTTTCTGGTTTGCAGTAACTAGGATACGTGAAGGAGGAAGGATGATCTTGTCTCTTTTTTGCACCATCCATATTGCTTGCTCATTCCTAGCTGTGTATGAATGTGTCTAATTGCAGGGATCATGTTTGTCTAACAGGCAGATTGCTGTGATAAGGGGCCATTGACGTTGGATTTGTCACTTATGACAGGAGAGAAGATGTCGGGGCAGACGTTGACAGATCGTATCGCAGCCGCACAGTACAGCGTGACAGGCTCGGCCGTGGCCAGAGCAGTGTGCAAGGCGACCACTCATGAGGTGATGGGGCCCAAGAAAAAGCACCTTGACTGTAAGCATTACTCTATATTGTGTGTGTCAAAGGCCTGGCAATATATCTAATGCACAAACTTCATCTCACCAATACTGTGATGTGAAGGGTTCATATGAACAATGCTGGAATTTAGAGATCTATACATTGAATAACCTTTTCTTTAACCTGTGGGTTTATTGTTGATGCTGATATAATTAGTGCAAAATAGTTAGATCATTTATTAGCTTGTCATTACTGTCCTGTGTAGATCAGTCTGCAAACTTGGTCCAGCCCTGCATGGGTTAACTGAATATGCATTGGGAGAAAACAGGCCTTGATTGCTGTTCAGTATCAAGGCCTCATTTTTGTAAATAATATTGGCATGCCATCCAGAATGGAAGAAAATAACATTAATTCAACTGTATTACTCAATTATCTGTACATTCATTGGTGCATTGTGGATGTTATGCTTGGTAATTAATTTTCCACAAAATACTTGAATTTCGAATTTTCAATGGGTTGGTAGAGTTTTTGAATCGTGGTACTACATTTTGCTGTCATCTGGTGTCCTCTCTGTTTTTATGCTGGCTTTCCTTGTTTGACCTTCGTTCAACCTTTTATACCCTTAAAAATGCTGATCAGAGTAATGCACATCCCAACCATAATTTAATGATAATCTGCCACACCCCTGGTTCAATTTGTTTTCGAGTGTATTGGCTCATCCTTGCAGTTAGTTTGGTGTATGTTCTGCTTAGAGACCCCTGTGATCAGCTATCTTGCATCTGTATTGACCTCTAAAACAGTTATGCTGTCACATGTGTTGAAAACATTGTTTTGTTGATTTGTGGCCTATATGTCTTGGGTCTTAAACACCCTGTGGAAAAAAGGTTGGAAGTATCCATTTTTTGTGGCTCTATTGTGTTTGTGCCTAGGCTGCCTTATGGTTGAGTCTTATTTTTATTTGTTTTTTCAGTTGGAAGATGTGTAATTTATATATTTTTTTCTAATTCACTAACTTGAAACATGAGTTGGTCTCTGCTCTTTTGTCACATTACCTTGCCTCCATAGTTTAATCAGTATGCTGTTCTAACAAACAGTATTTAGTCAAATGTTCTCTATTATGTGGGTCAAACCTGTAGGCAGTGGTTAAGCATTAGTGCATGCACCTCTTGAGTGCATGGATTGGAGATATACATAGACATATCATGTTGCCGACATCATCAGATATGTACAGGGTAGAGCAAAAATCTATTTGCGTCTCCTCTTGGGGTCTATTTTGCACACAGTGACGCATTGGTTAGCATTGAAGCTTCATAGTGCAGGGTCCATGGATTTGAATCCAACCTGGGCAGGGCCGTAACTAGGGCTGTGTGACAGGGGCGACCGCCCAGGGCGCAACGCAGAAGGGGGGCGCAATTTAGGAATATTTTAGATTAATTTGGTTAAAATTGAGGGCTAGGGGGGCAGCATTTGTCTTTCTCGCCCAGGGCGCTAGAATTCTAAGTTACGGCTCTGAACCAGGGCCCTATCTGTGTGTAGTTTGCATATTCTCCCCATGCTTGCGTGGGTTTCCTTCAGATTCTCTGGTTTTCTCACATGGTCCAAAAAACATACTAGTAGAAATAGACCTTAGAGTGTGTGTGTGTGTGGTAGGTAACTAGACTATAAGCTGCAATGGGGCACGGACTGTGAATGATATAATGTTCTCTGAGTGGTGGTCAGTGGTCTCACACACTGCTGGCTGTAGTGCTCATAGTGTCTGTTAAACAGGAGAAAGAATGGTTTATTATATTATGATCATACTCTGTTGGACTTCAAGAGCTGGGTGGTAAGTAAAAACAGCCGGATGGAGAACTTGGGAAATAGGTGCTGGGGAGAACACTGATTATATGCAAAGCCAGTCCAATCTAATCCAGTCTAATATTTAAGAGTACTGGTTGCTACATGTTGTTGTGTAGGCAACCATTTTGTGGGACTTCACAAATAATCAGTGCCTCATAAAATATTGGACTTGCTTCATGAGAGTATCTGATATCATTCTCATGAAAATTACTTCAGCTCACAAAATGGTTGCCTCCATTGTGTGCAGGCTACATGTGCTCTTTAAAGCAAACAATATTAATGAAACGTGCAATTGAAACAGTATTTTGAGTGTCCTGTGAATAAAAATGAGGCCTCAAGCTCAACGCCTCACTATTTTTTTTTTTTAATATTTTTTTTTTGAGATTTAGGGGCCTATTTATCAAGCCTAAAAATGCCTAAACCATGCGGAAACGCCCATTTTCGCATGGTTTAGGCATTTTTAGGTATAGTAACAATTTAACAAATGCCTAATGCAGGAGATATATCCTGCATTAGGCAAAGTATTGCCTAATAAGACATTCCCCATAACTTTCAACATGGACTGGTTAAATTTATCAAGCTTTCAAAAGCTTAACTCTTCGGAGCTTGACCCTGATGGCTAACGCCATTCAATCCTATGGGTAAGAGCATCGCAGGAGAGGCATATTTGGATCCATCGTCCACTCCCCTGTGTTGATTACCTTGCCTCTGGAGAACAGAGTTTTAATTAGAACCGAGTCTCATTGCTGTAACAGCCTCTTATTGGATGCAATGTACCGACATGACTTTCATCATCATCTATTTATATAGCGCCACTAATTCCGCAGCGCTGTACAGAAAACTCACTCGCATCAGTCCCTACCCCATTAGGGCTTGCAGTCTAAATTGCCGAACATACACAACACACAGACTAGGGTCAATTTGATAGCAGCCAATTAACCTACCAGTATGTTTTAGGAGTGTGGGAGGAAACCAGAGCACCCGGAGGAAACCCACGCAAACACGGGAAGAACATACAAACTCCTCACAGATAAGGCCATGGTCGGGAATTGTACTCATGACCCCAGTGCTGTAAGGCAGAAGTGCTAACCACTATGCCACCGTGCTGCCCCGGTAAATTGCTCTGTTAAGTTAGCCCTCATCACTGCGGTAACAGATGGTATTTTATGGCTCAAAAATGTGATCTATGACAAACAAACCCCCTAGTACCTTAAAAATACAAACGTTATATGATTTAAGTAGAACAAAAATCTCCAATTCTTGTGACATATGCCCCAGCATCAAAGGGACTTAAATATGTCGTAATATTTTGCATGCAAAAACAATTGCTTTTGCTGCATATATTTTTATTTTATATATTATATCGAGTTGCCAAATTGGTTAAAGATTGCTTC